>NC_137056.1:37502472-37567472 GCF_032717465.1 Coenobita brevimanus
GGGACAGTTGTGATTTTTAGTATTCTCACTTAAAGTGTACATTATCTTTCTCTGTTCCGTAACATAAATTTGGCGACCTCATATCAGGATATTCAGGATATTATCATAAGGATATTGCTTGAGATTTTGTGACTGTGATTTATTCATGATGTCTACTATTACTACACTTGATGAAGCCAAAGGTTTTTTGTCAAATGTGCAAACAGTGTGTGATATAGAAAACAGAACAAAGAATGAACTTAAGCTTGTTGCTCAACAATTGGGAATTGCAGTTCGCTCTCATCATTCTAAAGATCAAATTGTTGGCATGATTAATAAAAGCTTGTTTAATGTAACTCCTCCAAATGAGCAAACGCAGATTGAATTAGCTAAGTTACAGCTAGCCCTGCAGGAGGCTCATGTGAAGGAAGCTGAATTTCAAGCACATGCTAAGGAGGCTGAGTCTCAGGCTAAGGAGGCTTGTGTTAAGGAGGCTGAATTTCAAGCAAATGCTAAGGAGGCTGAATCTCAGGCTCGGATTCAGGAGGCACAGATAAAGGCTCAGGCACAAATTGAACTAGCTAGGATTCAGGCAGACCATGAGTATCGCATGAAACAAGGTGGAACTGGATCATCTAGCTCTGATGATTTTGATGTGGCTAAAAATGTTAAACTTGTCCCTCCTTTTAATGAATCTGATTTAACAAAGTATTTTCAGTTGTTTGAGAGGGTAGCTACAGGTTTTAATTGGCCCAAAAAGTATTGGCCAGTACTCCTTCAAACTGTTCTCACCGGTAAAGCTCAAGTAACTTATGCATCTTTGCCTCAGGATCAGTCTGATAATTATGATGTAGTTAAGAGCTTGATTCTTAAGGCCTATGAGCTTTTTCCTGAAGCCTATAGAGTAAAATTTAGGACAACTTACAAGCAAGATAAGCAATCCCATGTTGAGTATGCAAAAATCAAAGAAGATCTGTTAGAGCAGTGGTTAAATTCTAAGAATGTGGATTCTGATTTTGACAAATTTAAGCAGATGATTTTGCTGGAGGACTTCAAGAGGTGTATTAATAAAGATGTAAGCCTATATCTTGATAAGAAAAGAATAGATAATTGACTGATGCTGCAGTTTTAGCTGATGAATATGTTCTCACTCACAAGAGATATTCTAGAGAAAAAGGAAAAGCTGAGAGTAAGTACGTTGCCTCTACTCAGAGTACAGGTAACAGGAAAGAGAATAAAGATGATGTTTCTCAGGAAGTAAATACCAGCTTCACCTCTAGATTTCAGAAAAGTAAATGTACTTATTGTAGTAAGCTTGGTCATACTGCGGAGAAATGTTTCAGGAGACAGCGTGATGTGAACAAAAAGGAGTCTTTAAATATTCAGTCAATTGGTCTATTGTCCACCCTTGAGAGTTCCCAGAATTCTTTAACCGAGTTAACTGAACCTGCTTTGAGGGGTAACTTAAATTCTCATGATGGAGCTCCTCTTTTGAGCAGTAACGTGGGTGACACTCTCAAGAGTTCATGTGCTAATTTCATGTCTGATGGTTTTGTCAGTCCTCTGGACAGTAATGACAGGAAATCAGTTAAAATATATCGTGATACAGGTGCTTGCCAATCCCTTATGCTGACCAGTGTTCTAGGCTCTAATGTTAATTCCTCTGATGAAACTGTAATCTTACAAGGTGTAGGGAATAATTACTTCTCTGTCCCTCTGTGCAGAGTGAATTTAGAGTCTGGTTTTGTTAATGGTTCCGTTATGGTTGGGTTGGTTGAGACACTCCCAATGTCAGGTGTAACTTTCTTACTTGGAAATGATATTGGTGGAAGTCAAGTGTGTCCAGCTCCTCAGTTGTCTAGTGAGCCAGTGGCTGCGACCCAGGATTGTGATGTCCCTGATGTGTTCCCTGCATGTGCTGTCACTAGGGCTAAGTCTAAAGTTACTGGTGATTTAGAGGATAATGATGATGATGATGTTATCCTAGCTGACACTTTTCTTGCTAATTTGGACCACTCACCAGATGAGGCAGTACCCCGTAGTGTTGATAATTTGTCTCGTCAAGAGTTGGTTGAGTTGCAGGTTGCTGACCCTGAGTTGAAAGGTCTAGCTAACTCTGCTTGCAGTGAGGAAGAGTCAGCTGGTGCTTCTACTTGTTATTATATAAAGTCAGGAGTACTTATGAGGAAGTGGAGACCCCCAACAGCATCAGCCGACTGTGAATGGGAGGTTGTACATCAAGTTGTCATCCCTCGTGTTTGTAGGCAGGATATCATTAGAGTGGCTCATGATTCCAGTTTGGCAGGACACCTTGGAGTGAGGAAGACTGTGGCACGCATTTTGAAACACTTCTACTGGCCAGGGATCTTCAGGGATGTTTCCTGGTATTGTAAGTCTTGTCACACCTGTCAAGTTGTGGGGAAGTGTAATCAGACCGAAAAGGTTGCACCTCTAGTTCCCATTCCTTCTTTTGAGGCGCCTTTCACCCGTGTGTTGGTGGATATTGTGGGCCCTCTTCCCAAGACTTCTTCAGGATTTTCTTATGTGTTGACCCTGATTGATATGGCTACTCGTTATCCTGAAGCCATTCCTCTATCTATCTCTCTATCTATAGCCCGACGCCCTAATCCCGCAAAGGGTGGCCGCAGACAAAACGTCTCCAAGTCACTCTGTCACCCACCATTTGACTCCCCTCCCCGCAACTCACCCCCCCAACTCACCCCCCCCTCCCTCATATACCTCTCAACTCCATCCCTCCACCTCATCCTCGGTCTACCCCTCCCTCTCCCTCCCTCCACCTCACCTACATACACCCTCTTAGTCAGTCTTTCATTCTCCATCCTCTCCATATGTCCGAACCACCTCAGTGTATTTCTCCTAATCTTTTCAACCACATCCACATCTACCCCACAACGTTCCTTCACTTCTTCATTCGTCAACCTGTCCCTCCATGTCACTCCACTTGCTCCTCTCAAGTAACTCATTTCCACTGCTCTCACTCTTGACTTGTTCCCCTCTTGCAAGGTCCACGCCTCGCTTCCATACGTCAGGGTAGGGATCACAATACCATCATGCAGTGACTTCTTAACTTCCATACTCACCTCCCTATTTCTCATCACTGCTTTCAGTGTGCCAACAACCTTCCTTCCCTGCTGTACCCTTTCACGTACTTCATCCCTCAAAGTTCCATCCTTACTCATCACACTACCCAAGTACTTGAATGCACTCACATTCTCCATATCCTCACCATCCAACCTCACTGCACACTCTGTGACTTCATTCCTCTCAAACACCATAACTTTACTTTTGTTTACATTAACTTTCAGCTTCCTCCTCCTACACACTGTCCCAAATTCATTCACCAAACCTTGCAACTCCCATTCAACTTCACTCAACAATACTGTATCATCAGCAAACAGCAACACCAGAAGCTTCCAAATCTCACCCTCATTCATTAGGGCCACCCCCACATCCACTGCCCTACCTTGTACCTCCTTTACGACCCCATCCATATATATATTAAACAGCCATGGAGACATTACACACCCCTGTTTCAGTCCCACATTGAGATCAAAGAACTCACTCAGCTCACCATCCACTCGCACCGTAGCCCTAGCTCCCTCGTACATACTCTTCACAGCACTCAACAATTTCCCCTCCATTCCACTTAGAAATATCTCAGCAAAGAACGTGGTTAAGGAAATGCTAGGGTTCTTCACAAAGTTTGGTCTGCCCAAGGAGGTACAGTCAGACCGGGGAAGTAATTTCATATCAAATGTTTTCAAGCAGTCTCTGAAAGAGTTGGGCATCATCCAGATCACGTCTTCAGCTTACCATCCCCAGACTCAAGGAGCATTGGAGAGATATCATCAAACACTCAAATCGATGCTCAAGAAATACTGTTTGGAACTTCAGAAAGACTGGGATAAAGGTCTTCCATTCGTTGTGTTTGCTGCAAGAGAATCTCCAAATGAATCACTGGGCTTCTCACCTTTTGAACTACTGTTTGGCCATGAAGTAAGAGGACCCCTTAAGCTACTCAAGGAATGCTGGCTGTCGGAGGAAGATGACGTCAACCTGCTGGAGTATGTGATGAAGTTCAAAAAACGGCTGTCCACTGCTTTACAGCTGGCGAGAGAGAATTTAGGAGCTGCTCAGGAGAAGATGAAGACTTGATATGATAAGAAGTCCAGGTTACGCCACTTTCAGCCAGGAGATCAGGTTTTGATTCTGCTACCAGTTCATGGGCAACCTCTTCAAGCCAAGTTTAGTGGTCCTTATTTCGTGGAGAAGAAACTCAGTGATGTCAGTTATGTCATCGCCACACCAGATCGTAGAAAGAACAAGCAACTTTGTCACATCAACATGATAAAGTTATATCACAGGCGGGACGAAAATAATCCAGTCTGCACTGTAGCTGTTCCACCCGAGTCTGCAAGTGAAGCTCTCCCATGCAGTATGAGCCTGAGTGATAGTTTGGGGAAGAATCCTGATATCATGAATGATCTCCAGACTAAGCTTTCTCATCTACCTCCCGAGGAAAGGCAGGAGTTTTCGGCATTGCTGCAGGAGTACCCGCAAGTGTTCCGTGCCACTCCAGGAAGAACTACTGTGTTGATGCATGATGTCAGTGTTGGAGACGCAAAGCCAATTAAACTGCCTCCTTACCGTGTGAACCCAGTGAAAGTTCCTCTCATCCAGAAGGAGCTTAGCTACCTGTCGGACCACAAGATGATTGAGCCCTGTCAGAGCGAGTGGAGTTCTCCTGTCACTCTAGTCCCTAAGCCAGGTGGGTCACAGCGGCTTTGCATTGACTACAGACGTGTTAATCAGATAACCAAAACAGACACTTACCCTCTCCCTCGCGTGGAAGATTGCATAGACAAGATCGGAAAGGCTAGGTACATAAGTAAGTTTGATTTGTTAAAGGGATACTGGCAAGTACCTATGACTGAATGTGCTAGGGAGATCTCATGTTTTGTAACACTAGGAAAGACTTTTGCATGTTCCGTAATGCCATATGGTATGAAGAATGCACCAGCCACATTTCAGAAGCTCATGAATGTTGTAACAGAGGGTTTGGCAGGGTGTGTTGTTTATATTGATGATGTATTAATCTTCAGTGACAACTGGAAAGATCACCTATGCCATGTCAGTAAATTTCTTGAGCGTTTGGTTCATGGTAATCTTGTAGCTAATTTATCAAAGTGTGAGTTTGGTCAAGCTAAAGTTCAGTACCTTGTGTACTTAATTGGTGATGGACATGTTGCACCAGCAGCAGCTAAGGTTCAGGTTATAAGTGATCTTCCCAGACCTAAAAGTAGGAAAGAGCTACAAAGATTTTTGGGAATGGTAGGTTATTACAGGAGATTTGTTCTTAACTTTTCAATTCTTGTATCACCACTTACAGACCTACTGAAAAAGGGAGTTAAATTTGTCTGGACCGATAACTGTGAATCCTCTTTCAGCAAACTTAAAGCTATCCTATTAAGTCAGCCAGTGCTCGCTACTCCAAATTTTGCTAAGCCTTTTAAGATGGCTGTTGACGCAGTGATACAGGAGCTGGGGCTGTTTTGCTGCAAGAGGATGATCAGGGTATTGAACACCCTATATCTTATTACAGTAAGAAGTTTACTCCACCTCAGAAGAACTACTCAGCTATTGAGAAAGAGCTTTTGGCCTTGATTTTGGGTTTACAGCATTTTTCATTTTATTTCTGTTCTGGTTTTGACCCCATAGTCATTTATACCGATCGTACCCCACTGAAATTCCTTAGTAAGTTTAAAGATAAAAATCAGAGATTGACAAGATGGAGTCTTCTTCTTCAGGAGTATTCATTAGACATACAACATGTCAAGGGGAAAGAAAATGTTATTGCAGATTGCTTATCTAGACTTTAGACAGATTGTTTTAGAGTAATAAGAAATTTCCTTTGTAAATTTCTTTTTTCTTTGTGGGGAGGTGTTACATAGCCTATGATTTCATCATCCTTTGTGTAATTTTAACGCACAGTATGCTGCATGTTTGATCACGAGCGTGTTCTGCCTCAGTCCCCCCCTTCTACCGGTATAGTAGAGTAAGTCGTTCTTTCTGTTGTTCAGAGCAAGATTGTCAACTCTTTGTCCCCATGGCTTCATTTGCGCGTCCTTCTTACAGTTTGTATTAAGCTCTGCCGTCCCCTATATAATGAGCTCAGTCTCTGCATCATTGCCACTTAGATCTGCTCCTCATTTTGTTCACATCTCTGTCCTCCCCTGTACAGTTATTATTGTGAGTTCTCAGGAAGTCTCCAACCATCTAGCAGCTGTGTGTAATTTGAGTATAAGTGTTATTGCATTTTGTTCTTGTACTGTATAGCATAAGGTGTTAATTTGTGGGCCTAGTAAGGTTTTTGTAATTCATGTAAGGTTCTTATTGTCAGCCATCATTAATAATATTTTGTATCTGTAATAATTTATCTTGCATTAACTGAGCATTATCCAGTGTATTTTCATTTTATCAGGGCTGACTTAGATAAATTTACTCTTGCTAATTTCGTGTTAATAGAGGCTATTGCAGTTAACCATATATTTAACCTGTTTTTTTTGCCATTACATTATCCTTATGAGTCCTGAATGTTTTGTTGTTAGTTTGAGCATTAAACTTTAACTTGTAATTTTACCTAACTCTTTTGTTTTGAACCTGGAACTTTACGGGACAGTTGTGATTTTTAGTATTCTCACTTAAAATGTACATTATCTTTCTCTGTTCCGTAACAATATATATATACATGAATGAAGATCTAGACAGCCTGTGGAATGCATATAAGGATTGCTTAGTTAGGAATGCTAAAGCAGTGTGTTATGTGGTAGGAGTAACAACAAAGAAGAAAGGTACGACATGGTGAGATGAGGAGGTTAAGAGAGCAGTCGAGGAAAAGAGGAAGAAGTGGCTAGAGTGGTTACAGAGCAGGGGTTCAATTGAAATAACAGAATATATTGAGAACAAAAAGCATGTAAAGAGACAACAGAAGAGGAAAAATGAGAAGGTAAATGATGATCCAGGAAGAAAAATGAATGCATACTACTCTGAAAATAGGAAGTTATTCTGGAAAGAGGTGCGGAAATGTAGAAGTCACAGTGAAAAGAAATGTGAATGTGTGAAGGATGTAAGTGGTAGATTATTAACCCGTGAGGATGAAGTAAGGACCAGATGGAAAGAGTATTTTGAAAGCCTGATAGGGGGGAATATAGAGAGCAGAGCAGCTGTAAACATAATTGGTTTTGGGGGTGTGCAGAGAAGGAATGCATTACCAGGAAACATGAGACTCGCACAGGTTAACAATGCCGTGAAGTGGCTGAAAAACGGGAAAGCAGCTGGGGTTGATGAGGTGTATGCAGAGATGATTAAGTGTAGTGGAGAGAGCAGAATGAAGTGCTTGATGGAGATATGTAAGAAGGCATGGATGAGTGCAATTGCCAGTAGAGTGGAAAAAGGCTGTGATTGTGCCCCTGTACAAAAGTAAAGGTGAGTGAAGTGAGTGCAAGAATTATCTTGGCATAAGTTTATTGAGTGTTGTAGGGAAGGTCTGTCTATCTATCTATTGCCAGACGCCTCAATCCCGTTTGGGGTGGCCACAAACAAATCGCCTCCAAGTCGCCCTGTCCCCTGCCATTTCACTGCCCTGCTCCCAACTCACACCCCCCTCTCTCATATACCTCTCCACCCCATCCCTCCATCTCATCCTCGGCCTCCCCCTCCCTCTTCCCCCCTCCACCTCACTCACATACACTCTCTTCGTCAGTCTTTCACCCTCCATCCTCTCCACATGGCCAAACCACCTCAGTGTGTTCCTCATAACGCTTCCTATCACATCCACATCCACACCACAACGCTTCTTTATATCCTCATTCGTCAGCCTGTCTCTCCATGTGACTCCACAGGCTCCTTTTAAATAACTCATTTCCACTGCTCTCACTCTTGACTTGTGTCCTTCCAACAACGTCCAAGCTTCACTTCCGTACGTTAGAGTTGGTATCCCAATACTGTCATGTAGTAACTTTTTCTCTTCATGCTCACTTCCCTGTTTCTTATCACTGCTTTCAAAGAACCAGCAACCTTTCTTCCCTGCTGTACCGTTTCAAGCACTTCATCCTCCAAACCTCCATCCTTACTCATCACACTACCCAAGTACTTAAACGTACTCACATTTTCCAATTCCTCACCATCCAACCTCGCTGTACTTTCACTGACTTCACCTCTCTCAAAGACCATCACTTTACTCTTCCCTACATTCACCTTTAGATTCCTTTTCTTACACACTCTCCCAAACTCATCCACCAAGCCTTGCAGCTCCCCTTCGTCTTCACTCAACAACACAGTATCATCTGCAAACAACAGTACAGGGAGTTTCCAAACACTATCCTCTCTCACCAGGGCCACTCCAACATCCACTACCCTACCTTGTACCTCTTTTATTACCCCATCCATGTACAGATTGAACAGCCATGGAGACATGACACATCCCTGTTTCAACCCAACTTTCAATGAGCAAAATTCACTTAGTTCACCATCCACACGCACTGCAGCCTTCACACCATCGTACATACTCTTCACAGCATTCAACAACTTCCCATCTACTCCATATATTCTTAACACTTTCCACAATCCTTGTCTATCCACCCTGTCATATGCTTTCTCCAAATCCATGAAAGCCGCATACAACTTCTTTCCCTTCTCTAGAAACTTTTCCACTAAAGATCTAAGAATGAATATCTGATCTACACAATCTCTTCCCTTCCTAAAGCCTCCCTGTTCTTCTCCAACTAATTTCTCTGTTCTTTCTTTAACTCTGTCAATAAGTATCCTACCATACACTTTTCCTATTATACTAAGAAGACAAATGCCCCTATGATTACCACACACTTCTTTTCCCCCCTTTCCTTTGTACAAGGGAATAATTACACCTGACTTCCAGTCCTCCGGGACTCTACCTTCCTCCCAGGCCAATCTGCACATCTTCCACATCCATTCTACTACTATCTCTCCCCCATGCTTCAGCATTTCACCACACACTCCATCAATTCCTGGGGCTTTCCCCGATTTAACTTTCTTCATTGCTTCCACGACTTGTATGGAGGAATTATTATAGGGAAAGTAAGAGATATATCAGTAAGTCCTAGTGAGTGATGAACAGGGTGGCATTAAAAGTGGCAGAGGATGTGTGGATCAAATATTTGCAGTAATACAGATAGTGGAGAAGGCTTGTGTGAAGGACTATAAGGTGTTCATGGCACTCATGGAGATGAGAAAAGCATACAACAAAGTAGACAGAGAAGGATTGTGGAAGGTTTTGTGCATGTACGGTGTAGATGGTAAGCTGCTAGGTGCCGTCAAGAGTTTTTATGATGGTAGTGAGGTATGTGTAAGGGTTAATGGGCATCTAAGTGAATGTTTCATGATCAGCGTGGGCATGCGACAAGGTTGTGTGATGTCCCCATGGTTGTTCAATATGTATATGGATGGGGTGATGAGAGATGTAAAAACACGAGTAATGGAGAGAGGGATGGCATTGGTAATGAATGGTGATGGATGGAATATCTCAGATTTGTTGTATGTTGATGATGCAGTACCACTTGCAAATACTGGACAAGAACTTGGTAGACTAGTGCAGAGTGTTGCTAATATCAGTGAGTGTTGTGCCTTGAGCGTAAATATAGGAATAAAGTAAAGTGATGGTTACTGAGAGAGAAAGTAACTCCAAGTGTGGTGTTCCAGTGAATGGAGAGAGACATCTCTGCTGTCTCGGCTCTATTAAAGCAATATCTTGCGCCAAAATGGGAAGTAACCAGTGGTTCTGTGCAATATCCTGTGTCGAGGTGTATCATGTGGTTCAAGAACAGTAGTCAGCCGTTTCTATATTGCTGTATTGTATAATTTTTGTATTTTATGCTTAATTTTCATCATTTACTCATGGGAAAGTTTATAGGGTAGAGGGTCAAGACAAATAGTAATGAAATATCCAGCTCGGCACAGAATATTGAGCTGATGGGGGGTACTATGCAATATCCAACATTTCACGTTATTCAGCTTAGGGCTTGGCTGATTTATGCTGGAAAATTGAGAGGTTGCTGCAGTGTTTTCTCTTTAATAGGTACAAAGACAAAGTTTTATCCGGCAAAGTGGACTTAGCTGAGCTCCAGTCATATGTTACCCACTCAGATTCAGAGTATTCAACACCAATAAAAAATTTAATAATAACTGCATAATTTTACTTCTTATATCACAGAGAACATACAGATATGTTAGTTTACTTTTAACTGTTCTCACCCTGCTTTTTCCTCAATTTTCCCTCCCCCCATCCCACCCCCACCCCCACCCCCAGGTACTAATGCCATAGTGCCCATTACTTCTAGCATTTGTCTTGAGGCAGACTTGTGTTATGTTCTACAAACTTGTCACAACGTCTCCTGAATTTAACTTTCATACATTTCAGAAGATGACTTCAATCACAATGCAACCTTGCTTCTGATTGAGTGTCTCCGTGACCGCTTTCACAAGTTTTGCTCATCAAGACAAGATAGGAACCAGGTATGACCCAAGGGTTCGTATCTAAAAAGATGTTACTTGTAAGAGGAGAATGGGTATGTTGGATTTAATGTACGTGCAGGAGCAGGAGCCTTTGGGTTCTAGTGCATCTCATCTCCTGACATGTTATAGATTATTGTAAGTCACTAAGTAGTACAGCTACTTTGTAAAAAATGTGATTGTTGGTTTCCTTTTTTCATATATGTCTAGACAAAACAGCAGATGTATATGCAATATGTATTTTGTAAACTCTTTCATACTTAAAGTGCACTAAATCATCTTTCAGTTATAGGGAGCTCATTGTGCTATATGCATCAGATTATTGTAGGTTTGTTTCAAAAATTTTTATGTATGGTTTGGATTGAAAATTATTGAATGCCTTAAAGAATTTTTATGACTACCATAGTACTGTACTGTAAAATCCATAAGAAGAAGTGCATTTCTTAAGTTAACTGTTCAGTATCAGTGCTGGAGTGGGCTAAGGGTGTGTTGTCCCAATGATTGTTAAACATACAGTATATATATAAGAATGGGCCTGAAACATGAATTGTGGAAAGAGATGAGGTGATGATAAATAAACAGTGGAGTACAATCATCCCCTGACTTGAGCGGATCCTTGAAGGGTGACAAAAAGCTGTGACCCCAATCTATCATGCATCAGTTTTTACCTAGCATACATAGACTGAGCCAGTTTGAAAACTTTGGAGATCTTCAAAATCTTCATTATTTGACTGATGGTTTATGAATTTCTTTGACAGTTGTGAAAAATCATTACACACACATGCACTAGCATGAAGGGACTACCAGGTATGCATTTGGTCCAGCTTGTCACTGTTGACCATCAGGGGATTAGGTGATTAGTTTGGGGGGAGTAAGAGAATTTGCTGGTCAAAAGTCAAGGGCAAGGTCAACCCAAACAGTTTTTATCAAATTTTCAACAAATCTGGTGGATGTTGAGGGGTATGAAAGGGTGAAACAATTCAGTTTTTAGAGCAGTTAATCAGATATGAAGGTCACAGGACAAGGTCAGAGGTTTGGCACTTTAATTCAGATGGGTTACACAGATTTGCCTTTAACTTAATGGATGGGTTCAAGGTTTGCCGAGGATGAAATTACCCTTATATTCTACAGTATCTGTGGAACAATAAGTCAAAAGTAATGGTCACAGAGTTAAGACAGCATGAACATGAGCAAATTTGAACCATACTTGGTGAATGGATTGAGGGATCAGGTATGGATGAAGTAGTTCAGTTTTTATGGCAATTAATCAAAGACCAGGGACATAGAACAGGATCAAAGGTTCAGCCTTAACTTTCCACATGATCAGTGGGCACCTGTAGTTTCAGAGCACACAGCTCATCAGCCTAGAAGTGTGGTCATGAATCACACTATTAACAGTAGATCAGAAGTAGCAGATATTCATTTCATCTTACCAACTTGATTATTTCCAACAATTTTTCATTGCATGATGCAAGTACAGGCATACCCTGGTTTAACAATGCAGTTGGTTAAGTAAAAACCCACCGCTAGGCAGGGTATCGTATCTCAGGGTAGATTTAACATGTAAAGTATAGGGATGTGTTTTTGAGCCTTGGGTTCCCCCCCGCCCCCCAACCAAGTCCTAAACCCACCCAAATGAGTAAAAAAAAAAAAGTTTACAGCCAATCTAAATGGCTTAACAGCTGTAAAGTAAGCTAATCTACGCCTAAAACCAGTGCCTTTCTCACTTGTATCGAGTCAAGGTCACTGGAGAATGCAATCTCTGACTCATATTCAAACTCGGTAGAGAAGAAGCAGCAGCATTGTATACAATCCCATCATCAGACAGTCCCAGGACAATAAATAAACATCTGTTATGCATAATAATAATGTATGAATGATGCAGAATTGTCCAACCGGTGAATTGTTGTGACGGAGAATCATTGAAGTTTTGATGGGGAATGCGATCGATGATTTGATCGGGATAGGCTTTTCAGGGGCCCTTTTTAATGTCGTTTTTGTCACAGTTGTGGTTGCTGAGTTCCTTTATTTTCTTCTCTCTTATTTTCCAACTTTCATTTAGAAATTCCTTTGTATTTTCAAAGTGTTTTCCCAAGCCTGAATGTAAACACACAATTTATATATCTGTCAGTGATGCTATTGGGATAGCCTGTTCAGAGGCCCCTCTGTATGTTGTTTTAGCTACAGTTCTGGTTGCTGAGCTCCTTTATTTTCTTCTCTCTTATTTTCCAACATTTATTTAGAAATTCCTTTGCAGTTTCAAAGCATTTTTCCTTGAACAGCCCAAATGAAAACACATGATTTATCAATGTCACAGTTTTCAGCAGTGCATGAAATAATTATTCTCTAAGGGTTTCATAATTATTAATATTCATTTAAAATTATTATTATGTATTCCATGATAGGTTAGATGACAGTTCAGTGGTCAAACACAAAATATTCTTTGTTGAGTCGCCTAGTTGTCCACATTGTTTTGTACCTTGTCAGATAAGCAAGAATCCCTACCCCAAATGACAGTGTTCACTCCACCTGTGACTAAAACACAAAGCAGCTAATAAATCAACCTAAACACAAAATTTAAGTCTAAAATATAATCAGAATCAGTAAAAAAAAAAAAAAAAAAAAAATCATAACCCATCGCAAAACCGGGGGTAGGCCAACGATAGGTGGGGTAGAGTGGTATTTCTACCCCCATCACTGTTCCGGGGTATTGTAAATCGGGGTTTGCCTGTATTGCACTCTGATCACTTCTTATCATATGATTTTTTCAGAAGTTATCATTATGAATTTCCATTCCAGAATACAGTGCTCCTTATTCTGTAAATCCTTTAGACCAAAGCATTTTGAATTTGAGAGTTTATACTGTACTGGAAATTGAGTTGGGATGATTATGAAAGCTGACAAATGATAACCATAGGCACTTACCAACAGGTCTACAAAGAGATTCAAGATGAACTGCGGTCATATTCATACAACCTAAGTGTGGAGAAGATCCGCAGCAAATGGAACAACTTGGTTACCACGTACAAGAGGATCAAGGACCGCCATAAGGCTGGCAGTGTGGGCAGAAGGGTATGGGATTATTTTCAGGTGAGGCAGGTATTTCAGACCACACAGAGGCCAGCCTCTGAGAGGCTGTGTGCAGTTTGATATGTTAGAGAAATAAAGAACTTCGTGTTTTTTCACTCTCACCATTTCTTATGTACTAGTCAAATTGAACCAATTACAGTATGTTGATGTATCTGTATCTATTATATGCTATTTGTTTCCTTAGTGAACAGAGGAACACCATGGTTGTAGAGTAGGGGTTCTTATTCTTTTTCTTACCTGATATCCCTGATTCATTAGATCATTGACCTATGTCCTCATTACTGGTATGTCGAGTTAGTACAGAATGGTTTTTATTTTTTTACCGATTTTGATGATATCTTAGACTAAAATTTTGTGTTTAGATTGATTTATAAACTGTTTTTAGACTTAGATTAATGTGTTTTAGCCATAGGTGGGGTGAACATTATCATTTTGGGGTACAATTTACTAAGCATGATTTTTTCCAGACATATTTGATGATTTTCAGATTTTATTTATTGGTTTTAGTGAGTTATTTACAGGTGTTAGGCTTAGGTTAGTTTCCTTGACAGCTGTTAGGCCATTTAGATTAGCTCTAAACTTGTTTGGGGGCTCATTTGGGTGGGTTTTGGCCTTGATTTGGGGGGAAACCCAAGGCTGGTAAACGCTCCACATTACTTTACATGTTAAAATTACTGGGATATACGATACCCCTCCTAATGATGGGGTTTTACCTAACCAATTACGTTGTTAAACTGGGGTATGCCTGTATTTGAGAAGCCTAAAATTAAATAATAGCTTGTATTGAATTCTGATATCATTACCAGAATGACCTACACTCTCTCCCATTGAGAAAAGGCCCAAATGTTGCATGTAGCATAATACGTAACTTTTGTTGCTTCAGCCGAGCTAGTAGCAGCACATCTGTTGTGATCTCCCTTCTCTACTGTTCTTCTTCTGTCACTCCTCTGTCATGTCTGTCACTTCTACTGTATGTTTCTTTTCTATTTTTCTCGTCCTGTTATTTCTTTCCCCCTTGTCCTACTTCTGTTGTTTTGTACTCTTCTCTTATTTGTTTCTGTTACTTCTAATGGAAAAAATATAATAGAAAATTACTGCATTAAGCATGGAAGAGGAAGTCTGGGTCCATAGCTCAGCTCCCTTATCAATTGGTCTGTTTACATACCCAGACGACACCTTCAGTATACCTTAAGTATACATGGGCCTGATTTGTGGAAAAAATGTTTTGCATGCAAAGTTAAACCCTGACCAGGCCCAGTAATTGAGGCTGGTTGGGGGGGGGGGGGACAGTTTGCACGGGAAAATCCCAGAAGTTGATCGCCATCCACGATGACATTTGAAGGTTCCACATGGTGATATATACCAACATGGCCACTGCACATGAACGCTCTGTGTCCTCCCTTTCCCACTTCCCATTGTCTCCATCAGCTGACCTTAATCCCTGGCATCCCCATTTGCATTAAAATCCCATGTGATCCTGTGTCATAGAGTATGCCCTCAGGGATAAAAGACTTCATAGGGAGGCTGCCAGAGTTCTAGCAGTGTGGAGAGCTGCCACTAGATGAACAAGGTTGACACATACAGACATATTGGAGCTTTTATAAACAATGCAAACTAAACAATACAATCCAAGCCTTTTAACAGTCCTTGCTCATTTATGTGTTATAGGTTTTCAGTCTTCTACCCTGCTTACCAGTGATGCTAGTGAGAGGCCTTATCATGTGCCTTTGTCTCTTGAGAGGAAAAAGGAAGATTTTACATCAGCTCAGTGCTAAGGAGTGTGTGGTCGATATTGCAAACCACTTGAACATAAATTAGTTGAAAGTGCACAAAATGCGAAAGTACTGTGAAAAGACTGAGCACAAGAGTCCAACTAGAAGGTGACAGTGATTCAGGAAGGCATTCCTGTGTGTGAGACATGATGTGTTATTCAAAACAGAGGAAGTGCTTTATAAATTATTCAGTGCTCAGAGAGGAGTGAATATGACAGTGGACAGTAATATCATCCATCAAAAGGCTATAGAAAGTGACAGAAAAGTTGCTTAAATGATGCAAGTTGAAAATCTTTCACCCTTCTCTGCTAGCAACTGCTGGTTTGCAAGATTCTGTGAGCATAAAGAACTGCACCATGCAAGGTGGGGGCTGCAGATATGGCCACAGCTGAGGCTGTCCCTGCCTCCTTTAGAAAGGTGATAGAGGATGGTATGGTGGTACCAATCTTAAGTGGCGGTTTAGGTGGGGCACGAAACTCTGTACAGTGTTGCCACGTGTTCCGTACCCGCTATGTGAACGGCTCTGATATATGTAATAGGGATCACAATAAGATAAACACATAAGAATATAATGGTAATGTGTTTATTATAATATATGAAAGAATAGTAAACTTATTATGCGTAAAATATTTATACGGCAATACAGAAACATGGCATAAATATTTTACAGTGTTGCTTAAAAAAAAGTAGTCACTTTTATTGGCTGCTACCGTATTTCTGGGGTTGGTAATAATGTCACAATTATGATTATAAGATAATGTGCAGGAATATAAGTAAAAATATGTCAATTTCTTAGTAAAAAAAAAATAATACATTAAACCCTTGTGAGAGGCAACACTCACACACACCCAGTCCCACCTGGCCAGAGCTTCGTCTATCCTAGGCCTGTTTGGGGACGCTTAAAAAAAGACGCGCCAAGACTTTTACCTCCTGAGTGGTGTGGAAATAGTCAAATTTGCAATATGTACATTATAACGTAAAAGAAAATAACCAAAATGTATCCTAAAATACCACAGATGAGAGAGAGAGAGAAAGAGAGAGAGGGGGGGGGAAAGCAGACCAGGGGCAGTGTTGACTGCAGCTGAGTGAGAGATGGAGGAAAGGAGGGAACGAAGGAGGGAGAGAGCGATTGAATGAAAACAAATCATGGCGCCACAATAGTGAGGTCATCTGGTGCCATATGTAAAACAATAATATTTTTAAATATAATTAGATATAATAAAAAAATAAAGAAATGAAAGCACAAGTTTATGTCACTCATAAAAGAAACAAAATTCCCAAGGGTGATGCACATCTCCCCCCAGGAGGGAGGGAGAGAGAGAGAGAGAGAGGCATCGCGGGTATGGAAAATGTGGCAACACTGTACAGAGGTTGGTGCCCCACCCAAACCGCCAGTTAAGAATGGTACCACCATAGTTACAAATTAGATCAAGTGTTCAGTATGGATGAAACTAGCCTTTTCTGGAAACACCTTCCTTTTTCCACTTTCTTGGTGAATGAGGAAAGCTCACCATGCAGGTACAAGGTCTCCAAAGTGTGCCTGACCTTATTGTTTGCCTTTAACACTAGAGGTGAATGTGAGGTACAGCCTCTGATGGTTCATAAGTTCACACAGCCAAGGCCATTGCAACATGAAATTGCTGAGCAGATGTGTGTTCATAGTATGCATAATTCCAAGGGGTGGGTGATGTTGCCATGTTTGCTGGAGTGGTTCAGTAAGATTTTTGTCACCACAGCCAAGAGGTGCACTGCGGAGAGAAAAATCTTTCTTTTTAAAGTGGTCTTGGTTATGGACAGTTATCCAGGCCACTCGCAGTATCTTGTTCCCTATCACCCAGCCATTGAGCTTGTTTTCCTGCCACCCAGCACCACTAGTGTTGTTCTACCTCTTGACTAATAGGTTGTTGTGACTTTCAAGGGGTTGCACTTACAAAGCTATGAGAGAGGCAGCTAGCTGAGGGACTGAGTTGACATCAATAGCATCTCAGAAGTGGGCAGGCAAGCCTTGAGGTTGCCTTACCAACGCCTCCTGCTGCAAACTCTCAAGCAGTGAGAATAAAATACTTTTGGAAGGTGTTTAATATTAAGACTGCAATTTAAAAAAAAATTATTGCTGCGTAGGACAACATCAGCAAGGTTGTTAACCCCTTAACCGCAGGGCATCACTTTCGTGATGCTCGGGCGCAATGGATCATACCGCGGGATGTCGCTTTTGTGATTCTGTGTTATTTTGAATTCTCCCGGGCTTACAAGTGGTGGCTTGTAGCATCTATCAGTACTTCCAATGTCCAACATTAATCAGCACTCCTCATCTGATCTGTACTCCCATCCGCTGTTAACAATTTAGCCATTTTTCCCCATTCTTGACTCCCCTGCCTACCTCCCCTCCATTATCCTCTCGCACCTGCCCGCTAAGCAAATCTTCCCCGGAATTTTCCACTGATTTCATTCATTGAAATAAGCCCTATGCCCTATTCTTATACAAAATAATGTATACAAAAAAGAAATAAGGTAAGTGATAGTCCCATACACCTGGAATTGGCTAATTATCACCTGACAACACCTCACGTGCACTCGTTCGCTAATTTCCCCCAGTAATTTCCCCTTGAAATATGCCGTATAATCTATTCTTGTAATAAAAATATATATATGAAAGGAAGGGAGAAGCCTAAGTGATATTTACATTCACCTGGAACTACCTAATTTATTATGTATTGTCTAGATTTCCTGCCAGTTATTTCATAGCGTATATATTAGCGGCTGTCACCACGCTGACATTGGCAGCCCTTCACTGCCCCTAGGCAGCACCATTCAATTTACTGTCATCTTTCAAGGTGAAACCACGTCGGATTCGCGCCTGTCCAATTCCGCTGCTTTTTAGCCCCATGCAAAGGGCCCTGTGACCTCTACCACTACTAAACCTCGTGTGGAAAGGGGTAAAGGGCAAAGTGACTGCTGTGGAACATGGACTGGCTAATTTATCAACGATAATGATGGACAATGACTAGATCTTTCTGGTGATTCTAAAACAGTGCAAGTGGAAATGTAAATAATGTGTAAACAGCAAATGAAAGCAATGAATGTAAATATAACTGAACAGTGGAAAATACTTTTATAAGTTACTGCAAGTAACAGTGCATAGCATAGTGTAAATAAAATAGAAATGTAAATAATGTAAATAAAATAGAGAATGTAAATAGAAATGTAAATGAGTAGTAATATAAGAATACAAGTATATATACTAGGAGTCATGAAAGTGAAAGTTTCACTCTAGCATGTATGAATACTATGCGTTATGAAAGTGAAAGTGACAGATTTGCTCTCAACGCTAGTATACAGGACAAGAAAGTGAATGCTATGTATTTTACTGAAAGAGAAATTGAATGCCTACAATGACAATAAACTTCTGTAACTGAAGGAGACTTATGGATAAAAACTGCAGATATATATAAGTGTTATGTAGTAATAGAAATTTAAACTGTGAGTGTTTTTATGAATAATAAATGACAGAATACCAGCAGCAAACTAGCGCAAGGAAGCTGGTACACGCTCGTAATTTTCATTGCTTTCACAGTGTTTTTTTTTTTTTTTTTTTTTTTTTTTTTTTAAGTATGGATTCCAAACTACTTAAAAATAATAGAATAGTGTTTCTAGTGATAACATCAGGCTGTGGTAATCATATTACTGGGTGTCGGGAAGTGTAAAGTGGAGACTTCGTTATCCAACTTCAGAAGTCTCCACAAATCCTACGGTACTCGACGAAGGCTCAACAAACATCCCAGGAGAAAGCTAAAGGTATGTGCCATATGCATATGTAATTATAATATTCTAGGACTAATAACTGATTTTTGGCAAATATTTTTACAAAGTCTGTCGGAGCGCGAATATCCCCGCGGGACATGCAAGGAGTGCCAAAACAAGCCCACAGTTTAGGGGCTAAGCACAGGTGGTGGAAGCTGCCACTTCATGGTTATCCTGCTGTGTTAGCAACAGAAATCATATATGTGCTGCGCTAGGCAATAGCACCAGGGGAGGGTTTTGTTGTCATCACTTGTGACAACATCTTTCACATTATCGATGCTGCTCCGGAAATGACGATTAACAGCTTCATGGAAGAGGTCGAGAAAGAGGAGTGCCCTGCACCTGAGGCCACACAGCAGGTGCCAGGAGCAGGTGAGCCACAACATGTTGAGGGGCCCACTTACCAGCAGCTGAGCCTGCTGTTGAAAATCACCAGCTGGCTCAAGGACACCCTAATGATGATGGTGAACAACACAGAAAAGCTTCAGTCCTTCCAGAGTTAAATTGGCTGCATCTGATAGGAGCAGTTTGTGAAGAAAATTAATGAGTCATCCCAAACTGTCATCACCTCCTACCTTGCCTCATCCCCAGCTCCAATGCCTGCCCTGCCATCTCAGTCTCTCCCAGTCAAGCACCGCCGCAGTGCCCAGCTCCCTACAACTTGCCAATGACGACAATTGGGAACGACTTTGAAGGGTTTCAGGCCTAACATAAGCCCTAGAGGGGTTTGAGGCACTGCTCATTCCCCCTTCTGTAGCACCTCAGTCTCGGATAACCCTTTCCCTGTCTCCCAAACACCACTCCATCCCCTGTCATGGTAAGTGATCACCAAATATTTACCACTTTGTACACTTTAATTAACCCTTTTTTTAATGCCCAGTAATGTTCATATTTGTACGGTATGTGTACAACAATGAATTTCAGGTATGATCAGGAGAGGGTAATAATTTGTAAAGAGGGCTAAATTAGGGACTTGGGGATTTCACCATTCTAATTAGCCATATAACAGTGTCAGTGGTGTAGTTTGTGCATTTCAATTTATGTGGTAAAATTCCTGGATGCATTAACTGTACAAGTTGAGTGTCTACTGTACTTTTTCATAATGACTTATGCAACTGACACAGGTGTTCCTTTTAGTATGCATGGGATAGTCTTATGTAGCCACCACAGTTATGCATAAGTGAATTTCACCAGTGACATCTCAAAACTGGGTATAACTTTTAGTTCCTCATTACACATGTATCAGTTTATCACATACCAAACTGATGTGTACTGAGACCTGACCATAGTTGATTGCTTTTAGTACTGCTTATTTCCATCTAACCTGTGTATCTCACTCACCTTAATAAATAACAAAATATTCTTAGAGTCTGTAGCTCCTGTGGAAAGTAATAAAATATTTATGTAAATATGCACCAAGCAGTGCCAGCCTGTCTTCTTTATTACCATTCGTACGTAGCCAGTCGCCTGCTTTCATCTCTACTCATTTCCATCTGTGCATATTGCTATCCTTTAATAAATAACATTATTCTTAGTGCCTGTAGCTGAGCAAGTATTCAGTGCAAATGAGACAGGCCTATGGTGGAATGGTATGTATAAAGGAAGTGCATGTTTATCCATCTATCCATCCATCATCCAATCTTACGTTGCCCCATGAGGAGCGTAGCAGCCCAGGGCTAGGCAGTTGGTCCTGACATTTAAGATGAGAGTGACCAGCCTCACTCATCCCTGAGTGGCATTACATGAGCAGTAAACCCCAATCACCTCTTGGAAATAAACCTTCACCGGTTCAATCCGACTGGAGCACAATAATTACCCACTAAACCACCAGGTTCGTGGTAGGTGGGGGCACTCACCATCCACTCACTCGATGTAGTGCTACTGTCAGGTGTCTGCCTTTTCCTCTCCTCCATCCTTCTTTCCTTCCATCCTCTTCTGTCTTCCTTTCCTTCATTCTTTCCTTGTCCTTCTACGGGTAACTTTACACTCCCTCTTCTGTCTTTCTTTCCTTCATTCTTTCCTCTTCCTTCTGCCTGTGGGTGACTCTGCACTGAGTGACAAGCCAAATGGTTTCCTGTACACCAGGAAACTACTTGCTAAGCTGGGTGGTAACCATATAACCAAATTTTGGCATCTGGTGGTTTAATGGGTAATTATTGCGCTCCAGTCGGATTGAGCCGGTGAAGGTTTGTGTCCAAGGGATGGTTGGGGTTGATTGCTCATGTAATGCCACTCAGGGATGAGTGAGGCTGGTCACTCTCATCTTAAATGTCGGGACCAACTGCCTAGCCCCAGGTGCCTGCGCTCCTCATGGGGCAATGTAGGATTGGATGATGGATGGATGGATAAACCACCTGGTGCCAAAATTTTGTTATATGGTTACCACCCAGCGTAGTAAATGGTTTCCTGGTGTACAGGAAACCATTTGGCTTGTTCCTCAGTGTAGAGTCACCCACAGGCAGAAGGGAGAGGAAAGAATGAAGGAATGAAAGACAGAAGAGGGAGTGTAAAGTCACTCGTAGGCAGAAAGAAGAGAAAAGAATGAAAGAAAAAAAGACAGAAGATGGAAGGAATTATTAATAATAACTTTAACATAGCATATGAGTGGTTGCATAAGAATTATATAATGATGAGATAAAAATCTATCCATCTATCTATAGCCAAATGCCATAATCCCATAAGAAGGGGTGGCCAGTTGTCCATGAGTTCGTTGTTTTACAGGGAGGGGCACTAACCCTCTGCAAACCCACTTGTTGACACATAAGGAACTTGTATGGGTTGGTTATATGGTTACCACCCAGCATTGTAAATAGTTTCTGGCTTACAGGAAATGATCAGGCATGTCACTCAGTGTAAAGCTCTCTGAATAAGAAAGAAGAGTAATAAAAAGTGACAGGAAAGGTGGGAGAAATAGGAAGAGAGGAGGGCTGACACAGAAAAAAAATGATAAAGGTGAAGGAAGAATGACAAAGGACTTGGTAATGAGTACATGGAATGTAAGAGGAGCGAATGATGAGGTGAAAGAGAGAGAGAGATTGTCCAGGTGCTTGAGGGTGCGAAAGTGGATGTATGTGGAATAACTGAAACAAAATGGTGAAGAGAAAGTGTGAGAGAATGGGAGTATGGATGGGGTATATGTGCAGGAGTAGGTGAGAATGAGAGGGCAAAGGAAGGAGTATGTATAGTTGTGAGTAAAAGATGGAAGAGGAGCATAAGACAATATGGATCAGTTGGGTCAAGGATTGTGTGGGTAAAGTTGAAAGTTGGAATACAAATGTGAGCGATTGTGTGTGTGTATGCACCAACGCAAGATCGTGCTAGAGGAGTGAGAGAAGAGTTCTGGACAAATGTGGAAGTGTGCATGGAAAAGTTTGGAAGGAATGAGAGAGTGTTTCTATCTATCTATCTATTGCCAGATGCCTCAATTGAGAGAAGAGTTCTGGACAAATGTGGAAGTGTGCATGGAAAAGTTTGGAAGGAATGAGAGAGTGTTTCTATCTATCTATCTATTGCCAGACGCCTCAATCCCGTTTGGGGTGGCCACAAACAAATCGCCTCCAAGTCGCCCTGTCCCCCGCCATTTCACTCCCCTGCTCCCAGCTCACACCCCCCTCTCTCATATACCTCTCCACCCCATCCCTCCATCTCATCCTCGGCCTCCCCCTCCCTCTTTCCCCCTCCACCTCACTCACATACACTTTCTTCGTCAGTCTTTCACCCTCCATCCTCTCCACATGGCCAAACCACCTCAGTGTGTTCCTCATAACGGTTCCTATCACATCCACATCAACACCACAACGCTCCTTTATATCCTCATTCGTCAGCCTGTCTCTCCATGTGACTCCACAGGCTCCTCTTAAATAACTCATTTCCACTGCTCTCACTCTTGACATGTGTCCTTCCAACAACGTCCAAGCTTCACTTCCGTACGTTAGAGTTGGTATCACAATACTGTCATGTAGTAACTTTTTCACTTCCATGCTCACTTCCCTGTTTCTTATCACTGCTTTCAAGGAACCAACAGCCTTTCTTCCCTGCTGTACCCTTTCAAGCACTTCACCCTCCAAACCTTCATCCTTACTCATCACACTACCCAAGTACTTAAACGTACTCACATTTTCCAATTCCTCACCATCCAGCCTCGCTGTACATTCACTGACTTCACCTCTCTCAAAGACCATCACTTTACTCTTCCCTACATTCACCTTTAGATTCCGTTTCTTCCACACTCTCTCAAACTCATCAACCAAGCCTTGCAGCTCCCCTTCGTCTTCACTCAACAACACAGTATCATCTGCAAACAACAGTACAGGGAGTTTCCAAACACTATCCTCTCTCACCATGGCCACACCAACATCCACTACCCTACCTTGTACCTCTTTTATTACCCCATCCATGTACAGATTGAACAACCATGGAGACATGACACATCCCTGTTTCAACCCAACCTTCAAAGAGAAAAATTCACTTAGTTCACCATCCACACGCACTGCAGCCTTCGCACCATCGTACATACTCTTCACAGCATTCAACAACTTTCCATCTACTCCATATATTCTTAACACTTTCCACAATCCTTGTCTATCCACCCTGTCATATGCTTTCTCCAAATCCATGAATGCCGCATACAACTTCTTTCCCTTCTCTAGAAACTTTTCCACTAAAGATCTAAGAATGAATATCTGATCTACACAACCTCTTCCCTTCCTAAAGCCTCCCTGTTCTTCTCCAACTAATTTCTCTGTTCTTTCTCTAACTCTGTCAATAAGTATCCTACCATACACTTTTCCTATTATACTAAGAAGACAAATGCCCCTATGGTTACCACACACTTCTTTTTCCCCTTTTCCTTTGTACAAGGGAATAATTATACCTGACTTCCAATCCTCCGGGACTCTACCTTCCTCCCAGGCCACTCTGCACATCTTCCACATCCATTCTACTACTATCTCTCCCTCATGCTTCAGCATTTCACCACACACTCCATCAATTCCTGGGGCTTTCCCTGATTTAACTTTCTTCATTGCTTCCACAACTTCTATCCTACTGATTTCTTCCTGTCTTCTCACCTCCCTCCTTCTCCCAGCCATTCCCCAGCCACTTATACTCACATTACTTCCATCCTCTACGTTCAACAATTCCTTAAAGTGTTCTCTCCATCTGCTCACTTTTTCTCCCTTCTCCACTAGTAATCTACCATTTTTATCTTTCACTCCCCTGCTAACTTCACTTCCACCCTGTCTTACTCTTTTCACCTCTCTCCAGAACATTTTCTTACAGTCCCTCCACTTTGCACTCAAATTTCTTCCAAATTTCTGATTTTTGATATGAATGGTAAAGTTGGGAATGTGAAGATGAATGGAATAGTTGGTGAGTGGGGTGTGCCTGCTGAGATAGATGAGAATGGGAGTGCATTACTGGACATTTGTGCTGGGAGGGGGTTGGTGATAGCCAATACCCTCTTCAGGCATAAAATGATCCACAGGTATACATGGCGAGTGATGAGAAGGGTGGGTGGTGAACTGAATGAAAGGAAGGCAATGATTGATTATGTGTGTGTGGATGAAAGGATGCGAAGATGTGTAAAGGATGCAAGAGTGTATAGAGGTTGGGGGAGTGGACTTTCTGACCACTACTTGGTGGTGGCCAGAATTAGAATGCAAGTAAGATGGAGGAATGGGAGAGGGGAAAGACGAGAGGAAGGAGTAGTTGCAAGGAGAGTGGAAAGGTTACAAGAGGATGAGAAAAAGGCAGAGTATAAGAGAGAAGTGGAGGAACAATTGGGCAAATATGAATTGGAGCAGATGGGAGACATGGAAGGTGTGTGTAAGATATTTACAGAAGAAATATGTGCAGCATGTGATGTGGTGTGTGGAAGGAAGAGAAGACGGAGGGGGGTGCAAGGAACAGCGTGGTGGACTGAAGAGGTGAAACAGGCTGTGGCACAAAAGAAGAAAGCATACAATGAATGGATGAGAAATAGGGGCGTGGAAGAAGTTGAGAGGCGGAAGAGAGAGTTATATGTGGAAAGAAAGAGAGAGGTGAAAAGATTAGTAAGAGAGAGTAAGAAGAGAGTGGATGAGGAATTTGGAAGGAATTTGAGTGTAAAGTGGAGGGACTGTAAGAAAATGTTCTGGAGAGAAGTGAAAAGAGTAAGACAGGGTGGAAGTGAAGTTAGCAGGGGAGTGAAAGATAAAAATGGTAGATTACTAGTGGAGAAGGGAGAAAAAGTGAGCAAATGGAGAGAACACTTTAAGGAATTGTTGAACGTAGAGGATGGAAGTAATGCAAGTGTAAGTGGCTGGGGAATGGCTGGGAGAAGGAGGGAGGTGAGAAGACAGGAAGAAATCAGTAGGATAGAAGTTGTGGAAGCATTGAAGAAAGTTAAATCGGGGAAAGCCCCAGGAATTGATGGAGTGTGTGGTGAAATGCTGAAGCATGGGGGAGAGATAGTAGTAGAATGGATGTGGAAGATGTGCAGATTGGCCTGGGAGGAAGGTAGAGTCCTGGAGGATTGGAAGTCAGGTATAATTATTCCCTTGTACAAAGGAAAAGGGGAAAAAGAAGTGTGTGGCAATCATAGGGGCATTTGTCTTCTTAGTATAATAGGAAAAGTGTATGGTAGGATACTTATAGACAGAGTTAGAGAAAAAACAGAGAAATTAGTTGGAGAAGAACAGGGAGGCTTTAGGAAGGGAAGAGGTTGTGTAGATCAGATATTCATTCTTAGATCTTTAGTGGAAAAGTTTCTAGAGAAGGGAAAGAAGTTGTATGCGGATTTCATGGATTTGGAGAAAGCATATGACAGGGTGGATAGACAAGGATTGTGGAAAGTGTTAAGAATATATGGAGTAGATGGGAAGTTGTTGAATGCTGTGAAGAGTATGTACGATGGTGTGAAGGCTGCAGTGCGTGTGGATGGTGAACTAAGTGAATTTTTCTCCTTGAAAGTTGGTTTGAAACAGGGATGTGTCATATCTCCATGGTTGTTCAATCTGTACATGGATGGGGTAATAAAAGAGGTACAAGGTAGGGTAGTGGATGTTGGAGTGGCCCTGGTGAGAGAGGATAGTGTTTGGAAACTCCCTGTACTGTTGTTTGCAGATGATACTGTGTTGTTGAATGAAGACAAAGGGGAGCTGCAAGGCTTGGTGGATGAGTTTGAGAGAGTGTGTAAGAAACGGAATCTAAAGGTGAATGTAGGGAAGAGTAAAGTGATGGTCTTTGAGAGAGGTGAAGTTAGTGAATGTACAGCGAGGTTGGATGGTGAGGAATTGGAAAATGTGAGTACGTTTAAGTACTTGGGTAGTGTGATGAGTCAGGATGGAGGTTTGGAGGGTGAAGTGCTTGAAAGGGTACAGCAGGGAAGAAAGGTTGCTGGTTCTTTGAAAGCAGTGATAAGAAACAGGGAAGTGAGCATGGAAGTGAAAAAGTTACTACATGACAGTATTGTGATACCAACTCTAACGTACGGAAGTGAAGCTTGGACATTGTTGGAAGGACACAAGTCAAGAGTGAGAGCAGTGGAAATGAGTTATTTAAGAGGAGCCTGTGGAGTCACATGGAGAGACAGGCTGACGAATGAGGATATAAAGGAGCGTTGTGGTGTGGATGTGGATGTTATAGGAAGCGTTATGAGGAACACACTGAGGTGGTTTGGCCATGTGGAGAGGATGGAGGGTGAAAGACTGACAAAGAGAGTGTATGTGAGTGAGGTGGAGGGGGGAAGAGGGAGAGGGAGGCCGAGGATGAGATGGAGGGATGGGGTGGAGAGGTATATGAGAGAGGAGGGTGTGAGTTGGGAGCAGGGCAGTGAAATGGCGGGGGACAGGGCGACTTGGAGGCAATTTGTTTGTGGCCACCCCAAACGGGATTGAGGCGTCTGGCAATAGATAGATAGAAAAATGATAAAGGTGAAGGCAGAAAGTATGGATGAGAAATAGGGGCGTGGAAGAAGTTGAGAGGCGGAAGAGAGAGTTATATGTAGAAAGAAAGAGAGAGGTGAAGAGATTAGTAAGAGAGTGGATGAAGAATTTGGAAGGAATTTGAGTGTAAAGTGGAGGGACTGTAAGAAAATGTTCTGGAAAGAGGTGAAAAGAGTAAGACAGGGTGGAAGTGAAGTTAGTAGGGGAGTGAAAGATAAAAATGGTAGATTACTAGTGGAGAAGGGAGAAAAAGTGAGCAGATGGAGAGAACACTTTAAGGATTTGTTGAACGTAGAGGATGGAAGTAATGCGAGTATAAGTGACTGGGGAATGGCTGGGAGAAGGAGGGAGGTGAGAAGACAGGAAGAAATCAGTAGGATAGAAGTGGTGGAAGCAATGAAGAAAGTTAAATCGGGGAAAGCCCCAGGAATTGATGGAGTGTGTGGTGAAATGCTGAAGCATGGGGGAGAGATAGTAGTAGAATGGATGTGAAAGATGTGCAGATTGGCCTGGGAGGAAGGTAGAGTCCTGGAGGATTGGAAGTCAGGTATATTTATTCCCTTGTACAAAGGAAAAGGGGAAATAGAAGTGTGTGGTAATCATAGGGACATTTGTCTTCTTAGTATAATAGAAAACGTGTATGGTAGGATACTTATTGACAGAGTTAGAGAAAGAACAGAGAAATCAGTTGGAGAAGAACAGGGAGGCTTTAGGAAGGGAAGAGGTTGTGTAGATCAGATATTCATTCTTAGATCTTTAGTGGAAAAGTTTCTAGGGAAGGGAAAGAAGTTGTATGCGGCTTTCAAGGATTTGGAGAAAGCATATGACAGGGTGGATAGACAAGGATTGTGGAAAGTGTTAAGAATATATGGAGTAGATAGGAAGTTGTTGAATGCTGTGAAGGGTATGTACGATGGTGCGAAGGCTGCAGTGCATGTGGATGGTGAACTAAGTGAATTTTTCTTTGAAAGTTGGGTTGAAACAGGGATGTGTCATGTCTCCATGGTTGTTCAATCTGTGCATGGATGGGGTAATAAAAGAGGTACAAGGTAGGGTAGTGGATGTTGGAGTGGCCCTGGTGAGAGAGGATAGTGTTTGGAAACTCCCTCTACTGTTGTTTGCAGATGATACTGTGTTGTTGAGTGAAGACGAAGGGGAGCTGCAAGGCTTGATGGATGAGCTTGGGAGAGTGTGTAAGAAACGGAATCTAAAGGTGAATATAGGGAAGAGTAAAGTGATGGTCTTTGAGAGAGGTGAAGTCAGTGAATGTACAGCGAGGTTGGATGATGAGGAATTAGAAAATGTGAGTACGTTTAAGTACTTGGGTAGTGTGATGAGTAAGGATGGAGGTTTGGAGGGTGAAGTGCTTGAAAGGGTACAGCAGGGAAGAAAGGTTGCTGGTTCTTTGAAAGCAGTGATAAGAAACAGGGAAGTGAGCATGGAAGTGAAAAAGTTACTACATGACAGTATTGTGATACCAACTCTAATGTATGGAAGTGAAGCTTGGACGTTGTTGGAAGGACACAAGTCAAGAGTGAGAGCAGTGGAAATGAGTTATTTAAGAGGAGCCTGTGGAGTCACATGGAGAGACAGGCTGACGAATGAGGATATAAAGGAGCGTTGTGGTCTTGATGTGGATGTGATAGGAAGCGTTATGAGGAACACACTGAGGTGGTTTGGCCATGTGGAGAGGATGGAGGGTGAAAGACTGACGAAAAGAGTGTATGTGAGTGAGGTGGAGGGGGGAAGAGGGAGGGGGAGGCCGAGGATGAGATGGAGGGATGGGGTGGAGAGGTATATGAGAGAGGGGGGTGTGAGTTGGGAGCAGGGCAGTGAAATGGCAGGGGACAGGGCGACTTGGAGGTGATTTGTTTGTGGCCACCCCAAATGGGATTGAGGCGTCTGGCAATAGATAGATAGATAGAAGAAGTAGGCAGCACTACATCGTGAGTGGATGTTGGTTGCCATCAGCTACAACCTTAGATAGAAGTGACCATCAAGAAGTCTGTATCGATGGGATTTACATATCGACAGCATCTTAGGGATGTAACTCATGTTGATAACAAGGGAGGCCTGTATGTGGAAAGGGGCTACTTTATGTAATGTATTACAGTGACCCCCCAATGTATATGTGGATAAAGTGTTAACCTATGATTCATACACTTAGAGATGTGCAACCCATTTTAAAGACCAGTTGCATCTACTGGCCTGTTCCCACCATACCTACTACAGACCCTGTACAACTTCAACAAGAATATATATATGCTTCCTAATGGCATAAGCAGAGGTAAAGCAAACATAAAATGTAACTTTGAAGAGCTTTAAAGCAATATATAAATGAAGAAAAAACTTGCCATAATAGGCAACGATGGCTGATGTGCTGAAGAAGGTGGGAGAAGCTGAGATTGGGACTTGCTTCCAACTCCTTGTTGGAGGTGCTAGCTGTGGAGTATCGAGCCTCCTCTTCTGCCTGGTTGATGAGGTCCTCCATTGACATGTTTATGTTGTCCTGTAGCAAATTGATCATCCTCTCCCTCATCATGCCAGTAAAGTTTTACCAGGAGTGGGATGGGCAGTTGCATCCAAGATGGGATGCAAGAACTCTGAGGGATAAATGTGGGGTAGAACCTTCCTGCACCAGTGTTTGAACACCCTTGGTAATACTGTGTCCCAGGCTTTCACAGTGTTGTACAATGAATTTCTTAAGTTATATTTTTGTCAGAATTTATGTATTGTTTGTGTAGCAGGTTTCTGATGCCTCTTCATCTCCACTGCTAAAAAGCCCACCTTATTCTTCCCCCCCCTCCCACCCATCTTCCCCCTCTAACTCTTCCAGTTCCTTCCCCTTTTCTATTGCCTCCCGTATTTACTCGCAGGTGAACTGCAGATAACAGGCCTTGAAACAGGAAATTATTTCTTGGTTGAGGGGCTGGATCTTTGAGAAAGTGTTCGGTGGCAGGAACAAAACCACTGCTGTTAGATTCCTGTCAGCAAGGCATGGTAGATGACTGGGGCAGTTATCCATAAGAAGAAGAATTTGATTGGTAACTTCTTTGATTTACAAAAGGAATTGGTTTTCAGCATGACCACAGTGTCGAACCAGTTTGTCACCACTGTTGCAGATGCCCAGTCCATTGTGTTATTTTGCCATCTAATACCAAGTTGATCATCACCTAACTCCCAACAAATGACAAAACAATGTATTATTGCAGGCTTTACGTTCTCCCATTGCATTGACCGTCAGAACTAGGATAGGCATTCTGTACTAACATTGAGCCTGGTAGCATTTCTTTCCTCTCAAGTCAAGGATTGTCCATGTTAAAATCCTGGACGTGAAAGGAAAGAAATGCTACCAGGCTTAATGTTAGTACAGAATGCCTACCCTAGTTCTGACGGTCAATGCAATGGGAGAACGTAAAGCCTGCAATAATACATTGTTTTGTCATTTGTTGGGAGTTAGGTGATGATCAACTTGGTATTAGATGGCAAAATAACACAATGGACTGGGCATCTGCAACAGTGGTGACAAACTGGTTCGACACTGTGGTCATGCTGAAAACCAATTCCTTTTGTAAATCAAAGAAGTTACCAATCAAATTCTTCTTCTTATGGATAACTGCCCCAGTCATCTACCATGCCTTGCTGACAGGAATCCAAAGCTTCACAGGAAATGATGTCACTTTTGTGACTGCACTACCGGGCTCATCCCTGGTCTGTTTTCTTGTCAGTCACCGAAGCTCCCCAACACCTTTCCCTAAGTTATTTATTTTGCTAATTACACCATAGTGCCCTAGTCCATGTGAATAACTCCTTTGAACATCGCCATACTCTGCATAAATAACATCATCATCATCAAATCCTGTGTTGCCCCATGAGGAAAGTAGGAGCCCGTGGCTAGGCAAGTTGGTCCTGACATTTAAGATGAGAGTGACCAGCCTCACTCATCCCTGAATAGCATTACATGAGCAATAAACCCCAACCACCCCTTGGATATAAACCTGCACAGGGTCAGTCCAATTGGAGCACCTTAATTATCCACTAAACTACCAGATGCCATAATCTGGTTCTGTGGTTACCACCCAGCATAGTGAATGGTTTCCTGGTGAACAGAAAACCAGTTGGCTTGTCACTCAGTGTAGAGTCACCCATAGGTGGATGGAAGAGAAAAGAATGAAGGAAAGAAAGACAGAAGGAAGGAGGGAAGAGAGGAAAGGGCAGTCACCTGAGAGCAGCACTACATGGAGTGAGTGGATGGTGAGTGCCCCCACCTACCACAGTAAATAACATACAGAAAGATATTAACTACCCATATCCAAAAATAAATCACACAGGAAGAGTTGGAGGCTTCCTTAACCAACAAGAGCACGGCCCCGTGTACTTTCCATAGGCCATGGGACATCTTATTATGGTACTCAGACCAGAATGCAGGAGGATTTTCAGTTTTGATTACATGAGCAGCCATTCTGTAATTTCTTTAGCTTTTTCCTTTGGAAAATTGGCATTCACAGGTAAATTTAACACTTCTTTAGCCATGCATAAACCTCAAGTCTTTTCTGTCTTAATATATAATATAGTTAACAGATACATTTTCAAGAGGTAACTGTGCAGTGTGAGAAATATGCCTTTCCTGCAGCCTCCACAAGAAGCCTGGACTCACTGTTGAGAGCATATTAAACCATTATGCTGTCTCTTACCTGTCATTTTTGTCTTCGATCTTGGAGGATCGGTAATTGATCAACACCTGCCATTGCTAGAAACAAGTACATTACTGTACTCGTATTGCAGTTCCCATTGTCATCATTTAGTTGCACTATATTGTATAGTAAGCCTCCATTTTTCAGTCATAATTCAGTCCAAGTCCCTGTGGGATAATGAATTTTTTCAAATACTTCCCTCAACAGGGGGTATAACTCCTATAAAACCTGATACAGGTCTCCCTGTCAATATGCAGATCTGTCTTGATACCAATTTTCCAATGGCCACCTGCATATATTCATCATATAGTTTTTACACATTCACTCATATATTAACATGATTTTGAAGATTAAAAATGTGTTTCCTTTATACTGTACATATTCATTTGCAGGCCTGTCCCATCTGCATTAAATGCTTGTTGTTACAGGCTAAATAATATTGTCACTTAACAGTACTGGTGAGGTGCATAGATGGAAATCAGTAGAGCCAAAAGCCGGTGAGTAGCTATTAAGCTGCATAACACAGAAGAGACAGGCTGGCACCAAATGCATACATATTTATGTAAGCATTTTATTATTTTCCACTGAAAGAGTTTCAGACACAAAGAATATTTTGTTTATTAAAAGCTAGGGTAAGATGAGGTAGATGAATATGAGGAGAACCAAAAGCAGGCAACTAGCTGCATAAGTTACATAATAAAGGAGACAGCCTGGCACCGTCAGCATGCATATTTACAAACACACTTTATTATTTCCCCAAAAGAAGCACCAAGCTCACACACAGCACAAAGGCAAGCAATGTAAGTCTCAGCAAAAGCTCAAGTACAGCAACAAAAGCCATTAATTCCATGATGAACTTAACGTGCATCAGCACCAGACACCCCTACTCGCTGACTGAGGTGGAGCAAGTAGTGGCCTTTGTTTTGGCGGGCATTGTCAGTGGTGCAGGGGTGTTGTGAGGAATGGTGAGTGGTTTGAAAAATTCAACTTCCATGAGCATTGTTGGTTAATGCAGTAAAAATGGATATTGCTTTGATTTTGCCAGATTTTATGCTTTGTCAAATAATGACAGGTGTGGATACTGCATCATTGGATAAAAGGGGATTACTGTACAGTAATCCATCATTTATCCGAATATTCAGTATCCAGATACTGAACCTTGGCTCTATTAAACCGTTATCTGAATGTACTTGCTATTATCCGTATGTAAAAGTCCCCGAGAACTTTGGCTGGCCGGTTGACATGTTCAGCCATTCAGTATCATGGCTGCAGGGCTTGAGCCGTGAGCAGGAAATAGGACATAACCCACTACCAGCGCTAAAATATCCGTCCGCCCCTGTACTGAATTGTCAAAGTCGTGCACTGGTCCAGTCACTCCCAATGAACCTTCAGCACCCGAGTAATATGACTGTAACCCACAAGGGCTGTTAAAATGTCCATACGCATCCCCACTGAATGTCCAAAGTCATGTGGCCACTAGGCAAAGTCTTTCCCAGCTGCAATCGTTCACGAACACAGACCACAAGCTACGAGTACATGTTCAGTGACAGTGGCTGTCCACCTTTCTACTGAACCTCCAAGTTGCCTGGTCACCAGGAGTTTTGTTTACGAATGGCCATCACACATCTAACAGACCACAAGCCATAAGTAAATGTTTGGTAAAAGCACCTACAGAAGTGTGAAAATCCTGCCCACGGCCTCGCTTCACCCACCCTCCCAACCCTCCTTCATACGCTCCAGGCTCCCCCCTCACTCCCTCAGTCCCTCCCCTTCTTCACACTGATAGCACTAACTCGTGAGTTTTTTAAATTTTTTTGTGATTTATTTGAATACTATTGGTCGTTTCAAACAAAGTGACCATGAGAAAGCTTATGAAATTCTATATCTAAACATATGCCAACTCTTGGAAGGTGCTGACAAAATTTTGCTATAGGATGGTGGGAATTTATATGAAGGTAAGTTTTACTCTTGAACACTATCCTCACTACATTTCTGTACTTTTACTCATCAGTTTTCTGTGAGAGGGGGGTGTGAGTTGGGAGCGGGGCAGTGAAATGGCGGGGGACAGGGTGACTTGGAGGCGATTTGTTTGTGGCCACCCCAAACGGGATTGAGGCGTCTGGCAATAGATAGATAGATAGTTTTCTGTGTTTTTATTAGCTAATCTTACAGTATAAACACCAGCGAAGATGATGGTAAACCATTTATACTGTACCAAAATAACCAATTTCCGGTGGCATATTTAGCTGTGGAATTTTTTTATGGCCCGGGAGCAGTTATCACTGGTGTCAGATAACTGATTTTCCAACCGTCCTGAGTTTTTTTATGGATGTCTGTTGTTTATGCATTGTTTTCTTGGTGCTTAGCATTAATATGGATAATCCTGTGTTTTGATGTCTCAGTGTGACAAATTGACCTGAAAACAGTGCCACAAGTAGGAGGGGTACCGTACACTCGGTAAAAAAAGTATCGGTGCACAACATTGATGAAACATTTTGGATCACGGTACGAAGGTCTCTGAAATATTTGTGTCCGACGTGTTGGGAGGTGTCATATAACGTCATCTGAGGTATCCCCTCGCTAAAATATAAACAAACATTCTGAACCTGCAACAGCCAGGCATAACAAGTTACCAACCTTCCCACACAGCCAGCACGTGAGTGAACATTTTCGGAAGACATCGAACCCTCTATGCACCGATACTTTTTTTACCGAGTGTACATACAGTAATTATACTGTATAGGGTGTTTTTTGGTTTTCATTTTTTTTTTTTTTCATGGTTTTCTTGGTGTTTATTATTACTTTGGCTATTCGTGTGTGTGTTTTGACTTCTAAATATGGCAGATTGACCTGAAAACTGTGCCAAAATTAGGAGGGGTACTGTACTCACAGTAGTGCATAGGTAGGGTGTCTTTTGGTATTCAATGGTTTTTTTTTTTTTTCATGGTTTTCTTGGTATTTAGGATTACTTTGGATATTCCTATGTGTGTTTTGATGTTTAAATATGGCAGAGTGACCTAAAAACAGTGCTAAAATTGGGAAGGGTGCTGTACATACAGTAGTGTATAGGCAGGGTGTTTCCAAAATTAGGAGGGGCACTGTACATACAGTAGTGTATAGGTAGGGTGTCTTTTGGTTTTCTTTTTTCTTTTTTTTTTTTTCTTGGTGTTAAGCATTACTTTGGATATTCCTATGTGTATTTTGGTGTCTAAATATGCATTATTGACCAGAAAACACTGCCAGAGTAAGCAGAGATACTGTACAAATAGGTTAGGTGTAGGTTGGAGGGTTGGTATAGGTAGGGTCTGGGTATAGTAAGGGGGATATTGTTCATTATTCGGACATGCCTTTGGCTCTGTTATGTCGGATAATTGAGGGATTTCTGTAGTTTGCTCAGGAACAGGACATCAACAGCAGTTTTCCATTTCCAGCAGGGCTTCCACTGCATTTGGACCTTGTATGGTGTACCGTAAGGCTGATGATTACCACTTTTATAATGGTAGCTATCTGGTTAGGTAGACTGTCAAATGTTCCAGAGGTATCTCAGGCACTGGAGTTAAGTGAGGGTTGGAGTTGGATTTTTTATAATTTTACTAGAAGACACTTTGGTTTGGCTATCAGAAGGACCTGTGCCACCATGTCAGTGATGTTCTGCGTACGATAATTATCGTATTTGTACAGTAATTGAGGGGGAGTGTATGATGTACGATATCACTTTGAAAATGTACGATAATTTTTGTCATCCATCTTTCGTGGATTTTATTTATTTATTTATTTTTTTTTATGTATCTAAACTGCAGTCCCACCATGCGACTCACCCTGACCGGAAATTTCCATTTCACACACTCACCCTGACAGAAAGTCCCCTTTCCCATGGGACCCCCAAACGTCCTTACCCTTGTAGAGACAGTAGAGGTTGTCATTCATTCTCTGTGAAGGTCACTGAAATGGTTAGTCAGAGGTGCCCTGCCTTAATTCCAACTCTCTGTAGGAGGTGGATGACTACGTTTGACAATTATACTGAAGGGGGAAGTACAATAGATGTAATACTTCACACAAAATAATATTGTAGAATATTATTCCATTCATATCAGGGCACCTCTTCTGAAATTACGTCCATGTTGATATCTGTAGACATATGTATCCAGTACAATCAGGTCCAAGGGAGGTGTTTGGGTTTCATAATACTTGTTATTTCATGGTTCTTACATCTATATTAGTTTATTTAAATTTTGGAAAACTTCTTGTACTAAGGGGTGAATGAATGCTATACAGTATTTCGAAAAAACTCCAGCAATCTCTCTCTCTCTCTCTCTCTCTGAATGGATATTTAATGGCTGTGGAATTTAGTCAGTTGAGAAGTGCAGCGATGATAATGTATGAAATGGGTCTCATCAGTACTACTATGAAGTGATATTTTATGTTTAATTGCAGTTAAAATATTATATATATATATATATATATATAATTTTTCCCTTGTACAAAGGAAAAGGGGAAAAAGAAGTGTGTGGTAATCATAGGGGCATTTGTCTTCTTAGTATAATAGGAAAAGTGTATGGTAGGATACTTATTGACAGAGTTAGAGAAAGAACAGAGAAATTAGTTGGAGAAGAACAGGGAGGCTTTAGGAAGGGAAGAGGTTGTGTAGATCAGATATTCATTCTTAGATCTTTAGTGGAAAAGTTTCTAGAGAAGGGAAAGAAGTTGTATGCGGATTTCATGGATTTGGAGAAAGTATATGACAGGGTGGATAGACAAGGATTGTGGAAAGTGTTAAGAATATATGGAGTAGATGGGAAGTTGTTGAATGCTGTGAAGAATATGTACGATGGTGCGAAGGCTGCGGTGCGTGTGGATGGTGAACTAAGTGAATTTTTCTCCTTGAAAGTTGGTTTGAAACAGGGATGTGTCATGTCTCCATGGTTGTTCAATCTGTACATGGATGGGGTAATAAAAGAGGTACAAGGTAGGGTAGTGGATGTTGGAGTGGCCCTGGTGAGAGAGGATAGTGTTTGGAAACTCCCTGTACTGTTGTTTGCAGATGATACTGTGTTGTTGAGTGAAGATGAAGGGGAGCTGCAAGGCTTGGTGGATGAGTTTGAGAGAGTGTGTAAGAAACGGAATCTAAAGGTGAATGTAGGGAAGAGTAAAGTGATGGTCTTTGAGAGAGGTGAAGTTAGTGAATGTACAGCTAGGTTGGATGGTGAGGAATTGGAAAATGTGAGTACGTTTAAGTACTTGGGTAGTGCGATGAGTAAGGATGGAGGTTTGGAGGGTGAAATGCATGAAAGAGTACAGCAGGGAAGAAATGTTGCTGGTTCTTTGAAAGCAGTGATAAGAAACGGGGAAGTGAGCATGGAAGTGAAAAAGTTACTACGTGACAGTATTGTGATACCAACTCTAACGTATGGAAGTGAAGCTTGGATGTTGTTGGAAGGACACAGGTCAAGAGTGAGAGCAGTGGAAATGAGTTATTTAAGAGGAGCCTGTGGAGTCACGTGGAGAGACAGGCTGACGAATGAGGATATAAAGGAGCGTTGTGGTGTGGATGTGGATGTGATAGGAAGCGTTATGAGGAACACACTGAGGTGGTTTGGCCATGTGGAGAGGATGGAGGGTAAAAGACTGATGAAGAGAGTGTATGTGTGTGAGGTGGAGGGGGGAAGAGGGAGGGGGAGGCCGAGGATGAGATGGAGGGATGGGGTGGAGAGGTATATGAGAGAGGGGGGTGTGAGTTGGGAGCAGGGCAGTGAAATGGCAGGGGACAGGGCGACTTGGAGGCGATTTGTTTGTGGCCACCCCAAACGGGATTGAGGCGTCTGGCAATAGATAGATAGATAGATATATATGTGTATATATATATATATATATATATATATATATATATATATACATACAGTACCCTCGCATCCAACACGCATTTGTCCAGCACGATTCACGTCCAGCACGGAGAGCATAAAAATAGCATGATTTAATACAATTTAATTACTGTAACATGGGTGCATTAGCATAACACGCACGGAGCTCCGAGAAGTGGGCGAAATCAGCAGAGTTCGCCTCTAGCACGATGACACCTGGTCCAACACGGTCATACTGGATGTTCCTGTGATGCTGACAGCCAATCAAAACTTCTAATCAAGTTGCCTCCCTCACCCGCTATCGTGACGTGATCGTGATGTCGCCCAATCAAAAATGCTTCTGCTCTCACGTGATGTTTTGTTTAAATTTCTCCCGCCACAGTGCCACTCAGTCGCATAATTCGCATTGGAAGGTGCTTTTTTCTTGCTGCATTTTCTGCCCTTGCTACTGCATTTTATCCTGCTCACGATGCCTAGGAAGCCTTCTGAGAACCCCAAGAAGCGGTGGCACCTCCCTCAGCCCACCAAGTTAGAAATCATCGAGAGGAAGAAGAAAAGGGAGAGGAAAGTGGACATCGCCAAGGCCTACGACGTGAATGAAGCCAGCTTGAGGACCATAATAAAAAACTAAGACAAGATCCTGGCAGCAGTGAAGGCTTACGGAGTGCTAGGACAGGCAGAAGCAGGACCTTCCATGGATGTGGATGAGGATAGTGATTCTGAGTGTGATTTCGCAGGATTTATGAGGGAGGTTGAGGAGGAGCAGCAGCCATTACCTGGTAGTGATGCCAGCAGCCATCCTCTGGGGACCCAGTAGGACTACCTACAGCCTCGGATACCACCTTCCATTCCCAGCAAGCCCACCAACACTATCCTAAAAGGTTATTTATCATTCATAGTACAGCACCATTTATTATAATTAGAGTAGTACCAAGACTGTATATGTAAAGGTATATGGTAGGTATTTAGGGTGACTTTTCCTAGGGTTGCTGACATAATTCATTTTTCCCCATAAGCTCTGTTGTTTGTCCAACACGTTTTTGGTCCAACACGGTACCTATGCATGACAATATTACCGTGTTGGACGCGAGGGTACTGTATATATATGTATATAATATATATGTACTGTATATATATATATATATATATATATATATATATATATATATACATACTGCATGTAGATTAGAAGTTAGAAAAAAACATTAAGCAGCTTAAGCATTGATTTCGGTGAGAAATTAGCTGTACGATAATTTTAGGGTCGTGTGATAATTTGAACTCTCCCATATGATACTTTTTGTCTGTGGGCAGAACATCCCAGCACCATGTGTTTTTGCTGGTATTCAGTAGGAAAGGTGAAGAGGTCATCTGGGTACTTTATAATAGGACCTTTACCCCTAGGTATCAGCTCATTCTGTACCAATGTTCTTAGTTTGAAGATGTGGGTACAATTTTGAGTCAGAACAGTGTCACAATGATTTAGTGATTCTGGTGCCTAGCTGTAAATCCCGTATATTTTGGTACCTAGGGTGAACAGAGATTTGCCTGAAAGTCTCTTCAAGATTGCTGGTGGTTAGCCATGTCTCATGGTATTGCTGGACTATGATGTTATGATACATTTTTGTCCAGATCTTTGGGCATTCTGTGATCTTGTTGAAGAAAGAGAGGCCCTGGATAAGACACCTTCAGTGGAATCTCCTAAATTGCCATCTTATGAGACTGGACACATGCTGTGATTTGAGAATTTCGTGACTTAGAAATAACTAATCTTGTGGGAAAAATGGCTTATGAGTCTAACTGGCCACCAGCGAACACTAACAACCTGGAAAGAGATTAGTAAAGTATTTAATGACACACACATACACACCTCAAAGGCGGCATGTACAGTACAAGCTAAATCCTATAATAAGGTCCCTGGTGGAAATGTCCCTTTTCACATGAATCCTCCTTAAGGAATTCCCTGCACACACACACACACACACACACACACACACACACACACACACACACACACACACACACACACACACACACACACACACACACACACACACACACACACACACACACACACACACACACACACACACACACACACACACACAAGAATAATCCAAAACAATCCAAAGTTAGTCAGAGATTCAGTAGAAATAAATCAGTCATTAGTAATCACTGGTATAGAAGAGGAAGAAGTTAAAAACAAGATCACTAGAGACAAAAAGAAGATGGCAAATGTAATGAGCTTACTGAAAGAAGTATCAGAGGAAATCTGTAGTAAAGACATAGAGGAACACAAAAGGTTAGGGAAATACGAGAAAAGCAAGACAAGACCTCTAAAGGTGACTTTCCAGATTGTAAACACTGTGGAAGAGATACTAAAAAATGCAAAGAATCTTATGGAAAAAGAGGAGTTCAAAAATGTATGGATAAAAAGATGCCTAACACAAGAGGAACTGGAATTACTGAAAGAGAAAAGGGAGGAAGCAAAAACAAAAAATGAGGGAAGATCAGAAGAGGAGAAGAAGAAATTTTTTTACAAAGTAATAGGATTGCAGGTACGAAAGTGATACACAAACAGGATGGAAGAAAAAGGAGGAAGGTAGTAGAACCATGTCATGACAAGTATATAAACAAGATGATAAAGTTGATGTACTCAAATGTGGATGGAATGGTATCTAAATTACTAGAGATGAATGATTATGTCAGAGAAAATGAACCACAAATAATATGCCTAACTGAGACAAAATTAACACCAAGGATATCCAATGACATACTAAACTTAGAGGAATACAATATATGGAGAAGAGACAGAAATTTAAAAAAAGGAGGAGGAATTATAATATTAACTAAGAAAAATCTAAAAGTCAAGGAAATAAACCTAGATATACCATCACAAGTAGAACTGATTGCAGTAGAGATCGACACATCTGAAGGTAAAGTAATTGTAGCCAATTTGTACATGCCACCCAGATCAAACACATGGGAAAGAGACGAATATGATGACCTGGCAGAGAGTACAATTCAGAGTATAAGATCATTGCTACATAAAATGGAAGAGAAATCGGAAAGAATTATACTAACTTGGGACTTCAATACAAATATAAATTGGAATACCCTAGATATAAATAGCCAAGAAAGCTGTTGGGACCAAAAGCTCCTGGATCTCGTACAAGAGTTTTTCTTAACGCAACATGTGAGGGAAACCACCAGAAAAAGAGGACTTGATGTACCTTCAGTGCTAGATCTAACATTTACTAGGCAAGAATATGACATTGACAGTTTAATATATCACCCTCCACTCGGCAAAAGCGATCATGCAGTACTAAATTATAACTTCAGGATAGCATATGACATAGTAAACAGCAATGACAGTTACAAAAAGAGCCTAAACTATAAAAAGGGAAATTATCAAGACCTAAAGAAGTATTTCTTAGAAGTTGATTGGGAAAATGAGCTTAGAGGACAAGATTTAAATGCTGTATATAGAAAATTTTGTGAATTTTATGAAATAGGAGTCCAGAAGTACATCCCACAGCACAAAGAAGCAGATAAGAAAATACAGAAATGGTTCAATACAGAATGTAAAAAATCAAAAGAAAGAAGAGATTTGTTGTGGAATAGATACAGAAGACACAATAGTGAAAGGGCGTATAATAATTACAAACATGCAAGAAACGACTATACAAGAATAAGGAGGGAAGCCCAAAAACAGTTTGAGGAGGATGTAATGAATAAAAGTAGTGATCAACCAAAGCTGTTTTATAGCTATATCAGAAGCAAAACCAAAGTAAAAGATATAATACAATCCATTACGGACGAGGGAATCACTTATACACAAGAGAAAGATATTTGTGAAGCACTAAATAAGAATTTCCAATTAGTTTTTACAGAAGAAAAAAATTTTGAGAGGGACTATGTGGAACACGCATGTCCACACATACTACCAGATATACAAATAGCAGAAAAAGTAATACAGGAGGAGTTAAGTAGATTAGACAGAGGAAAAGCAAGTGGTCCTGATGAAATTTCATGTTGGGTATTACGAGAATGTGCAAAGGAGTTAAGTAAACCATTATTTTTAATTTTCAAGAAATCCTTGAGTCAAGGGAAACTACCTGATATTTGGAAAAAAGCAAATATAGTCCCCTTATTCAAGAAAGGAAATAGACAGAATCCTCTCAACTACCGACCAGTATCACTGACCAGTGTTGTAAGCAAGGTATTAGAAAAACTTATAAGAAAAGCTTGGGTAAATCATCTAGAAGAACACAGTATGATAACAGAAAGACAGTTTGGTTTCAGAAAAGGAAAATCATGTGTTACTAATCTGTTGAGCTACTATGACCGAGTAACAAACACCGTACAGGGGGGAAGGATGGGTGGACAGTGTCTATTTAGATTTCAAGAAAGCTTTTGACACAATACCACACCAAAGACTTTTATGGAAACTGTACTATCAAGGAGGAATTCAAGGCAAACTGTTTTGTTGGATGCAAGACTTTCTCATGAAAAGAGAAATGAGGACAGTACTAAGAGGAAACTACAGTACTCATCATGGAAAGAAGTGACTAGTGGAGTACCACAGGGTTCGGTGCTGGCACCAATCATGTTTTTAGTGTACATAAATGATATAAACAGTAACACTGGAAATGAGAGCTATCTGAATATGTTTGCAGATGATGCAAAAATACAAAGGAGAATTACTAGCACAGACTCTTGTAGGGAGCTACAAGAAGAATTAAATAAACTTCATGAATGGAGTAGTACATGGCAAATGGAATTCAATGTGGACAAGTGTCATGTAATCAAGTTTGGTAAAAGTGGAAAAAGACCTGATTGGGGCTTATAAGTTAGGAAATAAAACCCTATACACATCAGAAAGAGAGAAAGACCTAGGTGTGATTATCAATAACAGACTATCTCCGGCTGACCACATCAGCGAGAAGGTACGGAACATGTATACACTGCTTGCAAATATGAGAATAGCATTCGCATACATAAATGAAGACATGCTAAGAAGGATAATAACATCATTCATTAGACCAACCCTGGAATATGCATCAGTAGTCTGGAGTCCTCATCTCAAAAAGCATATAGACAAGATTGAAAAAGTTCAAAGGGCCGCTACAAGATGGATACCAAGCTTAAGGGACCTAAGCTACGAAGAAAGACTAAATAAACTGAATCTACCAACACTACAGGAGCGAAGGAAAAGAGGTGACATGATAATGCTATTTAAGTGCATATCAGGAAAGGAGAAAATAGACATAAATGATTACTTAACATATGGAGAAGCATCAGCAAGAGGACACTGCAAAAAACTGCATAAGGAGAGGTGATAAAGACGTAAGGAAATTCAATTTCCCAAACAGAGCAATTGATCAATGGAATGCACTACCGAATGAAATAGTGTGTGCCAAAACAATTCACAAATTTAAGGATATGTACGATAAATATGGTTTAAGACACGGGACGGTACAAGCTTGACTCATTCCTGGAAAGATACAATTAGGTAAGAACACACACACACACACACACACACACACACACACACACACACACACACACACACCATTTGTGCAAACATAGAATAACAGATGCTCAAAAATGCATTGGGAAACCTTCACTTTTGGGGTTGCAATTACTAATTATGTATAATTTCCGAGAATTACTGATCTTGCTATCTGTTGCATGATGTTGCCGTGTATTGTATTATGAATTTGCTGTTTAGAAATGGGCGATTTATGGGATTCCACTTTATTTTCTAAATGGTCAAAGGAGAAAGAAAGCTTGAGATACACTTGCGAGCCTTAGTATCTGCTCACCCTCTAATCCTAACCCTAGCTAGTGGGAAGTTCTAGCTTGGGTTTCACACCAGACAAAGACCTGTTATCCACTGTTATGGTGGTATTTTGAAGCATTGAAAGACTACACAAGGAACAGTTCAACATGAAACTTTTGCTCACAAAGTTTAGAAAAGCTTCAAACTACGAGTAACAGGTTTTTGATCAGTGTGGAACCCCGGCTGTGATTTCCTTTCAGCCAGGGGAAAGGGTAGAGAGTGGGCAGAAACTATCCTCACAACCATCCAACATCAACTCTCCTTGCCCTTCCCTGTCTTGTCTTGCTGAAGGAAACTTGTATACCATTAACACAGTTAATGGAAGGCAAGGTTGCCATTTCTCTGCGACAGTAAAAAGTAGAGAATTACCAGCCTGATACCCCAACACCTTTGACAGTTTACAGGAAGTAATTGAAAAGTACTTTTTTTTTTTCTCTCTCTCTCTCTCTCTCTCTCTCTCTCTCTCTCTTTCTCCAAGCATACTATTTGATCCAGTACTCTTTATCACAACTTTTCCCTTACAACTGGCACTGTGAATTGGGAGAAGGCTGGTAAATAAGCTGTTTAGGCAACAAGGGAACAATAATAAGCAAATTTCATGTGACTACTGTACTTAATAGCCATAAATAATGTCAGGAGGCATCTTATAATGTGTGACTACTGTACTTCTATCTATCTATTCTATCTATAGCCTGACACCCTAATCCCGCAAAGGGTGGCCACAGACAAAACGCCTCCAAGTCACTCTGTCACCCACCATTTGACTCCCCTCCCCCCAACTCACCCCCCCCTCCCTCATGTACTTAATAGCCATAAATAATGTCAGGAGGCATCTTATAATGAGTTATTCTTTCCTCTTCCTTCTGTCTGTGGGTGACTTTACACTTAGTGACAAGCCAAAAGGTTTCCTGTACACCAGGAAACCATTTACAATGCTGGGTGGTAACCATATAACCAAATTTTGGCACCTGGTGGTTTAGTGGGTAATTATTGGGCTCCAATCGGATTGAGCCGGTGAAGGTTTATATCCAAGGGGTGATTGGGGTTTATTGCTCGGGTAATGCCACTCAGGGATGAGTGAGGTTGGTCACTCTCATCTTAAATGTCAAGACCAACTGCCAAGCCCCGGGCTTCTACTCTCCTCATGGGGCAATGTAGGATTGGGTGATGGATGGATGGATGGATGGATGCCAGTCTATTCCCAGGTGCCTTAATCCTGTATGGGGTGGCCACAAACAAATTGCATCTATGTCACTCTGTCATTTGCCATCTGACTACCCTCTTTCCAACTCACACCTTCCTCTCTTATATACTTTCCACCTTCATCCTTCCATCTCATTCTTGGTCTCTTCCATCCCCCCACCCCACCTTCCATCATACACTCCTAGTCAGCCTTTTATTCTCAGTCAGCTGCACTGTAACGAAATACTGTACTCTTAATCAGTGGTGTAAAGTTGGGCCATGCTACCAGTAATTTTGAAAGTATAGATGTTGTTTTTGTTGAGCAACCTTTAGTCTGTCCAGCCAAGGAGACCAATCAAACACAAGGAAGCTGTTGCCTCGTGTAGTGAACTGATGTTCCCACACGGCAAACAATTCCTTGTCACAGTGGGGCTTGGGGAAGAGTGTGAAGGTTTGGTAGGTGGATGGACACCATGTTTGCATCTTCACCCTGTCAACAGGCGTCATAGGAGGCTTCACATCATTACATTACGTGCTTATATGGTTACCATCCAGCGTTATAACTTACTTCCACCATTACAGGAAACTATTAGGCTTGTCACTTAATGCAGAGTTACTTGAAGTAGAAGGAAAGTGACAGGCAAGGTGGCAGAAATAGAAAAGGAATGATAAAGATGATGGAAGAAGTAGGTAGCTGTACTTGAAGTGAGTGGATGATGGTTGGCACCACCTACCACCAAAAGTATAGATGTATTTTGCATATACTGTACAGTAAACCCTTCATAAGTTGAACTATATGGGGCTCCAGAGTAGTTCGACTTACCGAATTTTCTGACAAAAATATATATATATACAGTATATATATATATATTCCCCTACCCACCCCTGATAATTGCAAATTATATGTAATTACTTGTTTATTAATGCTAAACTAAAGAAGCATCTATAAAGCAATATCGTTTCGTTTTTAAAGGCTCCAACATGCTTGCATGTGTCGGCCTTGGTCACCTAATGGCGGCTCTCCACGCTGCACGATCCATTGCAGCCTCCCTGTTCAGTCCCTTAACCCTAAGGTCACACTTAATGACCTCGTCCCATGTCTTTCTCGGTCTACCCCTCCTAACCCCACCCCCAATATTAACACTTCTCACCTTCCTCACCCAATTATCATCCCCCATCCTCTCCACATGTCCAAACCACCTCAATCTACCTCTCCTCATCACAACACCAATACACTCCAGTCCCATCCTACCTCTCAACTCTTCCATTGTAAACCCAGCCCCTCCAGGCCTTGGACGCAGGGACGCACTGCACATCCACCTAATCATTGTCATTTCTGTACGTCTGAGCCGGCGAATGTCTTCCTCCTTCACTGCCCAGGTCTCACTGCCATACAGCATTACACTCCTAACACACGCTGCATACAAAGACCCCTTAGCATGTAGGGAGAGCCCCCTCAATGTCAGGAGAGGCAAGAGCTCCCTGAACTTCTTCCAACCACTTCTCACCCTAGCCACAGAGCTAGCTCCAGCCCCACCTCCAGCACACAACATGTCTCCTAAATAACAAAACTCTTCCACACACTCAAGAGATTCACCAGCAAGTTCAATCCTTTCACGTCTGACAATCTCCACCTGCTCACCCCGGCACGCCGTACACATAAAATCAGCATTATCTCGCAGTCTACCTCTGATACCACTACATCTCTTATGCACCCATTTATCACACACCCGCACAAGATGGAATTACTTCCCACCCCCTTGTGGCAAACTGCACATGGCCACTCTCCCTCGTCTTTGACAGTACCGCCACCAACCCTAGATATCATCACTTTTGTTTTATCTGCATTTACCCTTAAACCCTTTTGCCCCATACCATCTCTCCACTTCCTAAACCTTTCCTCCGCCTCCCTTTCATTCTCTGCAATCAACACCAAATCATCAGCATACAACAACTCCCACGGCAGTCCGTTTCTAAAGTCACGTGAAAGGGCTTCAAGTACCATGATAAACAACATGGGACTCAAGACTGACCCCTGATGCACACCAACATTCACGGAAAACTCATCACTCAAATCTCCATTCACTCTCACCTGGGTGTGAGCATCCACATACATGGCCATAACCACCCTAACCAGCCACTCCTCCAAGCCAAGCTTTCTCATTGCCCACTTCACCACCTCTCTAGGGACTCTGTCAAAGGCCTTTTCCAAATCAACAAAAACAAAATAAAGATCCCTTCTCCTACCAATATATTTTTCCTGAAGCTGTCGAACAATGAATATGGCATCAGTGGTCCCCCTACCTGGCATAAACCCAAACTGCATCTCATCAATATTCACTCTTTCTCTAATCATACCTTCTAAAACTCTCTCCATTACCTTCATTATCTGATCTAAAAGCTTTATACCTCTATAATTCCCTCTTTCCAGGGCATCACCCTTCCCTTTATACACATTTACAATTACACTCTTCAGCCAATCATCTGGGACAACACTCTCATAAATAATCCTATTTATCAGGTCAGTGACTAAACTCACCCCTATATCGCCTGAGGCCTTCAACATTTCGGCAGTCAACCCAGACACACCTACTGCCTTCCCCACCCTCATCCTGCCTATTGCCTCACTCACAGTAGCAGTATCAATCAAAGGCCAAGGGCCAGACACTGGATCTGCTGGCTCCAAACCTTCCCTGTCCCAGTCAAACTCCTCATTCAACAACCGGTTATAATGCTCTCTCCATGCATCTTTAATATCCTCACTGTTCACCACTACCCTTCCTTCATCATTCTTCACACACTGCTCACCTATGATATCCCGATTATCCCTCTTCACCTGACCTGCCACCCTAAATATATTTTTCCTTTCCCCATGATTTAGGTTATCAAGTAATTGTCTCCGTGACTCAGACTTTGCCCTGTATACCTCTCTCCTAGCCCTACGCTTGGCAGCCAAATATTCCTCTTTGCTACCACCCTTCTTCCATTCCCGGAAAAGCCTTCTTTTCTCCTTAATTGCAGCTTCTACACCCTCATCCCACCACCAAGTTACTTTATGTCTTGGTGGTCCTCTTGTCCAGCCGCATGTTACATCAGTAACTCTCAAGAAATTGTTCTTGAGGGCTCTGTACTGTTCATTAACGCCTCTGTCTACAGCTCCCTGTTCAGCCACCACTCTCCTCAACTCACTATAGAAGGCAATAGAAATAATGAAAACAATTTGGTGCTTTTCATAGGCTAGTCTAGGATAGGAGGTTGCATAGGTGGAGAGGTGCAACAGTCACTTAATTACATAATGTTCTGCACGTACTTGCTTCACTTTACAATCAGTTAAACTAAAACGTAATGTTTGGAATATAATAAACTAAAATGTAGCACTTGGAATATTTCATTCATTCATTCATCTAATCCAGTGTTGCCCCATAAGGACCATAGGAGCCTGGGGCTAGGCAAGTTGGTCCTGACATTTAAGATGAGAGTGACCAGCCTCGTTCATCCCTGAATGGCATTATGTGAGCAATAAACCCAAACCACCCCTTGGATATAAACCTGCACTGGCTCAATCTGATTGGAGCTCCTTAATTACCCACTATGCCTCCAGGAGCCATGATTTGGTTATATGGTTACCATGGAGTGTAGTAAATGGTTTCCTGGTGTACAGGAAACCATTTGGCTTGTCACTCAGCGTAGAGTCACCCATAGGCAGAAGGAAGGAAAGACAGAAGGGGAATGTAAAGTCACCTGTAGGCAGAAGGAAGAGGAAAAAATGAAGGAAAGAAAGACACAAGAAGAAGGAAGAGAGGAATATATAAGAAACTTAAAAGTAACCCTTTGAATAAACACTGTCACACCTCGGTCGGAGTTCAACTTACCAGAAATTCCGCCTTTAGCAGGTTTGACTTATTGAGGTTTTACTGTAACTACTGTATTAACATTTCTGATATTTTCAAGCTTCTTTCAGATACAGTGCAGCCTCGTTATATGATACTTCATTACGTGATAAATCACTACAGTGATAATTAAAAAGTTATACCCTGTCTTGATACGTAAGAAATTAATCGCGATTTCACGACAACGATATTTCCAAGGGCTGCTTCCAAGAATCTCACGTGGACACGGTGACACACGCAAGTCAGATTGGCCGCCCAGCGTTTACATTTGCTGTGATCGTTGCCTTTCATTCTAGTTTGTGCATGAATGGTCACTGAAACACCATTATCACCAGATAACAGTGCATATGCTTAAAAAGTAGTGCAGTGTGCAATATTTCGTTACCGGACGACATGAGCTGTGTCCAACTGCGGGCAAGTACTCAGGATGCAGGTCGGCTCGGCCTAGGCCGAGTGGTAGGAGAACCCCCTCTGTTTCTGCGCTCATGGTACTTCTTAAACATTTTATCCTCACACCCTTAGTTTTGCTTCTGTCTCCATGATTTTTATTCCTCTTAATCTTGAATATTTGTAATTGCTTATGGTGTTGATAAAAACGTTTGGCGAATATAAATTATGTGCTGATTTACTATATGATTTCTTTCTTTCATGTTTTCTCATAGAAATATATGTTTTGTGGTAATTTTTACTGAGAAAAAGTTTCAGGAAATTTCATTAGCTACATTTTGGTATATAAACATTTACTGTAGGAAGTTCAGATCGGTTTTACCTACCGCAAAAGGAAATTATCTTACCATCACACTGCAGTGCAGGAGCCGTGTTTTGCTAAATTATTTTTTCCCCTGCCTTTATTTTTGCCTCTGTCTGCCTGATTTTTTATTCACGTAATCTCGAATAGTTGTACTTGCTTATGGTGTTGATAAAAACATTTGGCGAGTATAAATTATGCACTGATTTATGATGTTTTTCTTTCCTTCTTGTTTCCGTATAGAAATGTTTTATGGTAATTGTTACTGAGAAAAAGTTTTAGGAAATTTCATTAGCTACATTTTGGTATACAGTATAAATATTTACTGTAAAACAATTCGGGTTGGTTTTACGTACCCCAAAAGGAAATTATCTTATATTTGCTCTGCAGTGCAGGAGCGGTGTTTCGCATGGACAAAGTTGTTGCTAAGTTATTTTTTCCCCTGCCGTTAGTTATACTTTTATCTGCCTGATTTTTTATTCTCGTAATCTCAAATAGTTGTACTTGCTTATGGTGTTGATAAAAATGTTCAGCAAATATAAATTATGAGCTAATTTACGATGTTTTTTCTTTCCACCAAGGGACGATTTTGTTGGATGCTGCTTGCGTCGTTCAGTAACAAGCAGGTGAGATTAGGTTTAGCGCAGCCTGCATCATCCAGTAACGAGCAGGTGACTTTTGCACCTTTACCCTAAGTATCGAAAGGGTTAAGTGAAGTGATACTTTTTGGTGTGAAAAAATGAAACTTGTTTGTGTCAACCTTACATAACCATCATCTCTTTTTGGGCCTCTATTCTTGCATGAAAGGCCACTGAAACACTATTGTTGTTGCCAGGTAACAGTGCAAGTGCCTAACAAATATGCAATGTGCAATACTGTATTAAGTGAAGTGAAAGTTTTTTTTGTGTGAAATACTGAAACTTGTAACTTGGAAATCATGTCAACCTTATGTAACCATCATCCCCTTTTGGGGCCTCAACTTTTGCATGAAAAGCCACTGAAATACATGTCATAGCCAGATAACTGTGCAAGTGCTAAAAAGTTAGTGGAGTGTGCAATTTTAAGTGAAGTGATACATTTTTGTGTGTGAAATACTGAAACTTGTGACTTGGAAATCGAGTCAACCTTAAGTAACAATCATCCCCTTTTAAAGCCTCTACACAGCTGAATGATCCAAGATGCTTGCCCGGAGTTTATGCTGGCAGTGACCATTGCCTATTATTTTATTTTGTGCATGAAAGGCCACTGAAACACCATTTCTCTCGCCAGATAACAGCACAAGTACTTAATAAATAGTGTAGTGTGTGATTTTAAGCAAAGTGATACCTTTTCTTTTTTGTGGAATGATCGTCCAGGCCCTCATCCTGGCGGGTAAGAGACCCTTGATGACGACTCGTACCAGCGTAGGACAAACTTCAGGTGGGTGGCAAATTTTTTTTAGGTCATTTCAGACCTTGCAGTCAAGGTCACCCTCCCTAACCCCATTGAACTCCTGTTCACCTTGTGCGATAAATCGTTTTGCAGTTGTCTTCACGATGCAACCTTGTCACGTAACGAGGCTGCACTGTATGTAGTTTAAAACTTGTCTAATAAATACAGGTATAATATGTACTGTATGTACAAATATTTGCTTTATTTTACACAGTTGATCTACTTTTCCCTTGTGACAGTACAGTATGTTATTTTTAGTTTTTCATTTTTATTTGAGAACTCATTTCCATTCATGTAAATCAATTTGGAATATTCTGAGATAAAGAGTTTTTCATAATGTGATATGCTTTCTCCACAGCCAATGGATGAGCTTTTGGGTCCCACTTTCGAGTCTGGTGGGCCTGCCAACGTGTCACTGGTGACAGTGAAACCTAACTATTCACGAACCAGCCAGCAGCAACATCACTCCTCCCCAGGGCACACAGTCTTCATTAAGACTTCATCTCCTGAGCCATCATTTTCCCCTCCTCTGGGTACTACAGTCTCTCACAACTCAACTCATTCAGCCATTCCTAGTTGCATTGTTGGAGAGGTTAAGAGAAGATGCTCAGATCCAGCAGATTTTGATGAACAGGTTGACAGAAGTGAGAAAAGGCGAGAGGTGATTGAACAGTACTTCCAGCAGCTGAAGGACACTCGGGCCGCTGAGGAGATGTACAAGAAGAGGAAAGAGAGGAGAGATAGAATGAAGCTTAGAGCACTGCAGAATATTGGAAGGGAACTTGAGAGTATTTCTAAAATCCAAAGTGAAATACTTGAAAAACAAGACCTTTTGTATGAAGCAATAAACAAAAGCAAAATTTCAAAGATACAATAATTTGTACTCATGATTATTGAATATCATACAGAAGCTTTATTTTTAAAGAGACTAAAGCTTTTTGAAACCTTATGACCAAAGTATCAGTATACAACATCTCCCATGGGAGTCCATTTCTCACGTGACTTCATAAATGGACTCCCGTGAGAGACGTTGTATGCTGATGATTTGGTGTTGATTGCAGAGAATGAAAGGGAGGCGAAGGAAAGATTTAGGAAGTAGAGAGATGGTATGGGACACGAGGGTTTGAGAGTAAATGCACATAAAACAAAGGTGATGGTTTCGAGGGCAAGTGATGGTACTGCCAAAGAAGAGGGAGAGTTCCCATGTGCTATTTGCCACAAGGGCATGGGAAGTAATTCCATCTTGTGCAGTGTTTGGGACAAGTGGGTTCATAGGAGATTTAGTGGTATTAGAAGTAGACTGCGAGATAATGCTGATTTCATGTGTGCAGTGTGTTGGGGAGAGTATGTGGAGAAGTCAGGCATGAAAAGATTGATCATGCTGGTGAGTCTCTTAAGTGTGTGGAAGAGTTTTGCTATCTGGGAGACCTGTTGTGTGCTGGAGGTGGGGCTGAGCTAGCTCTGTGGCTAGAGTGAGGAGTGATTGGAAGATGTTCAGGGAGCTGTTGCCTTTCCTGACATTGGCAGGGCTCTCCCTCCATGCTAAGGGATCTTTGTATGCAGCTTGTTAGGAGTTTAACACTGTAAGATAATGAGACCTGGGCAGTAAAGGAAGAGGATATTCACGGGATCAGATGTACAGAAATGACAATGATTAGGTTGATGTGCAGTGCATCCCTGAGTGCGGGGCCTAGGAGGGCTAGGTTTATGATGGAAGAATTGAGATGTAGGATGGGAGTGGAGTGTAAAGTGACAAATATTTATAGATACTCCACATCCTTCCTAGTCCCCACCATCTGGAGGCAAGGACAAATGTTATTTACTTTTTTATTTCTTTTCCATCATAGAAGAATTGATCACTCAGGCTTAGCCTGTTTCATTTGCCTATATTCTTATGACCACATTATCGTTCATTGTTCAGTGATTACCTGTTGTGTGAAGAGTCTTCATGGTACAGTTTTCTGCAAAATATGATTTTTGTTCATTCGCCTTTTTATAGATGAGGTAACTCCCAGCCACTTGTGTGTCTTTAACTTATCACAGGCTGTGCCAGCTTCAGCAGAAAGTTCCTGGGTATACAGTACTATACTGTACTTCCCACCATATAATGCACACTTTTCCCCCCAAACTTTTCCTTTAAAATCACTCTCTGCATTATATCAAAGTCATGGTTTGGGATAGGCCTGTGGGTTAAGGTGACTGGTATGCACAAAACTCTGTTCACTAGCATCGCAAAAATAAGAACAAAACATGAGAATTAATAGATCAGTCAGCAGTCTTACTAATTATTACCAGTAATTAAGATTTCAGTAATGCTAACTTATAAACAGTAAATTAAGCTTTCTGTGGGGTGAATGTGCACATGCATGGAGCGACTGCACCATACCAAATGCATTTGTATATTATGAACAAATAATAGCTGATTGCCTGTTAGCAAATGCAAGATGGTGGTTAAAGATTTGTATTTTCATGTACTGTATGTCCAATCATGGACATGCATCACATAATGCATGGGTATGTATTATGTGGCGGGAAATACTGTATTTTACAGTTTTGGTTGCAAGTGCTGATAAATTTTCCTCTTAACCAATACAGATACTTTTATTAAGTGCAGTCATTTATGTCCTCTGTAATAACACACAAGCTGAAAAAGGAGTGGAAGTGCTTCTTTAGAGCTGGAGTAGTAAGTATTACTGTACATATAATATAACCTACTTAATCCAAATTTGTTTCATCCACAAGCCTATTTAATATGGACTTGATAACCACTCCAGACTATGCCTGCATCACTCCAGACTATACCTGCTTAAACTACAGGCAAACCCCAATTTATGATACCCCTAGATGTGATACCTCGGAATACTGTAGTGATGGGGGTAGATATACCCCTGGTTTTGTGATGGGTTTTGATTTTTTTATACTGATTTCAATGATATTTTAAACTTAAATTTTGTGTTTAGGTTGATTCATTAACTGTTTTTAGATTTAGATTAATGTGTTTTAGTCACAGGTAGAGTGAACACTATCCTTTGGAGTATGGATTCTCACCCATCAGATGAGGTACAAAACAGTGTGGTCAGCTAGGTGACTCAACAAAAAATATTTCGTGTTTGACCATTGAACTGTCATCTAACCTATTAAGGAATACATAATAATAATTTTAAATAAATATTTATGATTATGAAAGAAAGCCTTGGAGAGTAAACGTTTCATGCATTGATGAAAACTGTGACCGATAAATCATGTATTTACATTTGGGCAGTTCAAGGGAAAACGCTTTGAAAATACAAAGGAATTTCTAAATAAATGTTGGACAGTTCAAGAGAAGAAAACAAAGGAGTTCAGCAGCCAGAACAGTAACTAAAATGACATAAAGAGGGACTGTCGAAAGGGCTATCCTGATCGCATTGTCGGTCGCATTTCCCATCGAGAATTCCGTATCAAGAGAATTCCTCGTCAAAACATCAGCTATTCTCTGTTATAACAGTTCGCACCTTGGAGGATTTTGTGTCATTCATACATTATTATTATGAATAACAGATGTTTATTTAATTGTCCTGGGACCATCTGATGGTGGGATTGTATACAGTGCTGCTGCTGCTTCTCTAGCGAGTTTGAATACGAGTCAGAGATCACATTCTCCAGTAACCTTGACTGGGTACAAGCTAGATGGGCACTGGTCTTAGGCATAGATTAGCTTCTTTAACAGCTGTTAGGCCATTTAGATTGGCTTTAAATTTTGTTTGGACTTATTTGGGTAGGTTTAGGACTTGGCTGGGGGGGAAACCAAGGCTCAAAAAAGCATCCTTATACTTTACATGTTAAATCTACCCCGAGATACGATACCCCACCTAGCGATGGGTTTTTACTCTACCAGTTGCATCATTAAACTGGGGTATGCCTGTAGTTGAGTCTTGGTGCAGTCCAGCTCACCCATGTGTTTAACATACAAAAAAAACTTTGAACTACAAACCTGCAATGTAATGTATTGGACAAACTTGGGCTGTTTGGACATTGCTACTCCTTACCCTGCCCTAGGGTGGGAAAGGAGGTCCGGATGATAATGATGATGATGATTACTATTCATGCACATACACGTAATTGACATTTACAAGTTACAAGACATGTCTAAATACAGTAGTTGTGGAAATGTACAAGTGTGGTCTAGCCAGTAGCAGAGCTCTTTGCATAAGCAAAGGCATGGACAGTCATAAGTGTAGCTCTGTACATAATTTTTTCCCCTCAGCCTGTGGTTTACTGTAATGAACAACAAACACCACAGAGACTTAATAAATTAACAGACACTGAAAAAAAATTAAGCAGCTGTTATTTATACACCACAAACCTTGAGATGAAGCATGCCTCATGCCAACCGAGCTGCATCTCAGATTTTTTATGTGTACATAATTGATGTTTTTTGTAATTTCTTACTTGTCAGTATTGTACTTTCTCAGGGATGAGTGAGGCTCGTCACTCTTGTCTTGTCTTAACCCTTTATTAGTTGAGTAGGTGTTTTGGCACCCCCAATTTTTTTAAAAGCTCATATTTCTTAGCTGGTAATTTGAATATTTCTCTCCGTTCCAGTACTCTTCTGATTCAGTGAGGGGAGGGAGCATGTGGATTGGTTTAGTCCTGCCTCTGCTGTAGTGAGAGAGGGGGGCACTTCCCCTCTCCCCCCCTCCCTGGGGTGTCCAGTCACCTCATCAGACTAACCATTTAGATCATATTGTGATAGATTGGTTTTTATCTTATTTTTTCATATTGTTTATCATTATATTGATTTTAAAAATCACAAAATGTATTTTCCTGTGCATGTTTACCTGACAAATGAGATATGAGTCCATTTTTTATTTTTTTAATGATATTATAATTTATTGTAATTTATTATTATAAATTAATAAACACCATTAGTGATTGCAGAGATATGCTGAAGTGGCATTATGAATATATTTTACAAGTTAGTAACACTACATGTATTATTGTATTGGGGTGTTGTAACACCTCACTGGACTAACCACGTTTCAATACCCCACAGGGCTAACAAAGGGTTAAATGTCAGGACCAGCTTGCCTAGCCCCGGGGTCCTACGCTCCTTATCAGGCAACACTGGCTTAGATGATGAATGAATGAGTGAAAAAAGACTGTCTAAGCCTATGTTAACCATACCTCTTCAACTGCCTGGGTAGTGGTGTTTCTTGGACTTGGCTTATCATGAAAATTGGCTTTCCTCCCAAATACAGTAAACCCTTGCAGTAACGAACCCTGATATATTGGGTGTCAGATTTAACAAACGCCAAGAAGCCCACTGAACTTTTGTCGGCTATAACGAACAGTGTCTGTTAAATGAGGTGCAGTGGGTCACAATGCATGTTTTCTACCCATTTTATTCCAGCCAGGCTTGAAGTTACTATCTCCCCATCATGATTGCTGGGTTGTAGTGAGACTATAGTAGTACTGAACTACTCATTAAGTGCTATGACAGGGATATGAAATACGCTGCAAAAGGGTGAATTAATAGGCCAGCTTAGTTTAAAATGGGAATAGTTTACATTTTTAGTATTAGAATATGCTGTCATACTCATGTATTTTCAAACGTGCTTAAAACCCCTCCTCGAGGGGCCTTCAGATAGAACAAACTGTCAATGAACCTGGCTTTCCTCATTAAAATGAGGCTCTACTGTAGTCCAAGTTAACCAGGCTTTACTGTACAGTATGTTACATAGGCCTATGCCTCCTGTTGCTGAGTAGCAGTTATGCAATAGGAAGCTAAGTGGTAGTCATCATCATCATCATCCGGACCTCCTCTCCCTCCCTAGGGCAGGGTGAGGAGTAGCAACGTCCAGACAGCCCAAGTTTGCCCAGTCCTATGGGCCATGTTTCCATTCACTCATCATTCGAGCCCCCAGAAGCCTGACTCTATCTGATTTGCCAAAAACTTTCACCACATTCTGTAGCTTCACATAAATGTATCTGATGGAGTCAGTCCGGACGCTGTCACGTTAAAAAGGGGTGCCAAATCCCTGATCATGTACTTCTTCCCACAGCATTCATCCAGCCAGCTCAATCTCTTGTCAATTCCCAAGCCTCAACAACTTCCATACTTCTCTTCCTCACACACTCATCCACCTTCTTCTTGGCCTACCTCACCTCCTCCCTTCGTCAGATTCGCTGAGATATACCTCTTTCACCACTACTGTTATCCATTTTCACATGTTTCGGAGAGCCTCGGAGACTTTTACTGGATAACCCAAATCGTGTGGAAAGGAAGAATAAGATATTTAAGGTGGCAAATCAGGTGAAGAGGGATAATCAGGATATTATAGGCAGGAGGTGTGTGAAGAATGATGAAGGATAGGTAGTGGTGAACAATGGGGATATTAAAGATGCATGGAGAGAACATTACTGTATAGCTGGTTGTTGAATGAGGAGTTTGATTGGGACAGGGAAGGTTTTGAGCCAGCAGATCAAGTGTTTGGCCCTTGGCCTTTGATTGACGCTGCTACTGTGAGTGAGACTATATGCAGCATGCAGGTGGGGAAGGCAGCAGGTGTGTCTGGGTTGACTGCTGAAATATTGAAAGCCTCAGGAGAAATAGGAGTGAGGTTAGTCACTGACCTGATAAATATGATTATGTGCTAGTGTGTTGTCCTAGATGATTGGCTGAAGAGTGTACTTGTAAATGTGTACAAGGGGAAGGGTGATGCCCTGGAAAGAGGAAATTATAGAGGTATAAAGCTTTTAGGTCAGAAAACGAAGGTAACAGAGTTCTAGAAGGTATGATTAGAGAAAGAGTGAATATTGATGAGATGCAGTTTGTGTTTATGCCAGGCAAGGTGACCACGGATGCCATATTCAATGTTCAACAGCATCAGGAAAAATATATAGGAAAGAAAAGGGAACTATACTATGTTTTTGTTGACTTGGAGAAGGCCTTTGATAGAGTCCCGAGAGAGATGGTGAAATGGACAACGAGAAAGCTTGGGATGGAGGAGTGGCTGGTTAGGGTGGTTATGGCCATGTGTGTGGGTGCTTGCACCCAAGTAAGAGTGAATGGAGATTTGAGTGATGAGCTTTCTGTGAATGTTGGTGTGCATCAGGGATCAGTTTTGAGTCCCTTGTGTATCATGGTACTTAAGCCTTCTCACGTGACTTCAGAAATGGACTTCCGTGGGATGTTGTATGCTGATGATTTGGTGTTGATTGCAGAGAATGAAAGGGAGGCGGAGGAAAGATTTAAGAAGTGGAGAGATGGTAAGGGACACAAGGTCTTAAGAGTAAATGCAGATAAAACAAAGTGATGGTACCTAGGGTTGGTGACAGTACTGTCAAAGAAGAGGGAGAGTGGCCATGTGCAATTTCCCAGAAGGGCATGGGAAGTAATTCCATCTTGTGTAGTGTTTGTGATGAGTCGGTGCATAACAAATGTAGTGGTATTAGAGGTAGACTGTGAGAGAGAATGCTGATTTTATATGTGCGGTGTACCAGGGAGAGCAGGTGGAAATTGTCAGGTGTGAAAGGATTGAACTTGCTGGTGAGTCTCTTGAGTTTGTGGAAGTGTTCTGTTATTTGGGAGACATGTTATGTGCTGGAGGTGAGGCTGGAGCTAACTCTGTGTCTAGGATGAGAAGTGGTTAGAAGAAGTTCAGAGAGCTGTTGCCTCTCCTGACATTGAGAGGGCTCGTCCTACATGATAAGGGATCTTTGTATGCAGTATGTGTTAGAGTGTAATACTGTATGGTATTAGACCTGGGCAGTAAAGGAAGAGGATACTCGCAGGCTCAAATGTACAGAAATGACAGTGATTAGGTGGATGTGCACTGTGTCCGTGCATGCAAGGCCTGGGGGGACTGGGTTTACAATGGATGAGTTGAGAGGTAGGATGGGACTAGAGTGTATTGGTGTTATGATGAGAGGTAGACTGAGGTGGTTTGGGCATGTGGAGAGGATGGGGGATGATAATTGGGTGCAGAAAGTAAGAAGCGTTAATATTGGGGATGAGGTTGCGAGGGGTAGAGCAAAAAGACTTGAGACAAGGTCATTAAATGTGACCTCAGGGTTAAGGGACTGAACAAGGAGGCTGCCATGGATCAAGAAGCACAGAGAGCTGCCATTAGGTGACCAAGGCTGATGCATACAAGCATGTTTGAGCCTTCAAAAACGAAAACAATAAATAAATAAATATATATTTATATATATATATATATATATATATATATATATATATATATATATATATATATATATATATGTATAATATATATATATAATATATATATAATATATATATTATATATATATAATATATATAATATATATATATATATATAATATATATATATATATATATATATATATATATATATATATATATATATATATATATATATATATATATATATATATATATATATATATATATATATATATATATATATATATATAATAATGAGCATTGAAGTAGAGATTAAACAAAGGGACAAATATGCAAAAGTGCAGCATGATAGGTTGACGGGAGTTTGTAGGAGGAGGAGGAGTTGACGAGATGAAAATACTTTGACTCCACCCTGTTAAGAGCTGTTGGGGGAGTGGGGGACATAATCTCGTGGGGGTAGATACGACAAGAAAGGCAATATGATCTTTCCATGATTAATACCAAGGGAATGAAATCCCTAGTATATTAAGAGATGACTCAAGATTGAGCTGTATCCATCCATCCAATCCTATGTTTCCCCACAAGGAGTGCAGGAGCCCAGGGCCAGGCAAGTTGGTTCCAACATTTAAGATGAGAGTGAGCAGCCTCACTCATCCCTGAGTGGCATTACATGAGCAATAACTCCCAAAAATCCCCGTTAAACAAATTAAATATTACTAGATACTCCTGTGGAAGATTATCAGGAGTTGAAAGATACAGAAACCTGAGTTTTGGGTGCATTTAAAACAAGGTTACTTTTACACCATTCAGATATATGAGCTAGGTCAGAAATTAGGTGTGCCTAGCCTTATCCCGTATGTGTTGAAGTAACTGCTTTCATGGACACTGTGAGAAGCTGATGGAAAGGTGAAGGGTAGAGTTATCAGTATAGCAGTGGACAGGGTAGGATATACTGCTTAGGTCATTGATGAATAAGAGTTGGCAACAGGACAGAGCCTTGAAAACAACCACTGCTGATAGCACTAGAAAAGATTGGTGGCTGTCTACAGCAGCAGTTATAGAACAGTCAAAGGAAACCAGAGATGAAGGAACAGTTGGAAAGATAGAACTGTGAGAGGGCAGTTTGGAAATTAAAGCTTTGTGCCAGTCTACATCAAAAGCCTTTGCGATGTCAAATACAGTGAGAAAACTTTTGCCAAAATCTCAAAGGAGGATGACCAGGGGTGTGAAAGGAAGATGAGAAGATTGTTAGCAAGGCACCCGTGGCAGAACTCAAACTGGTGAGTGGAGAGGTTATGTTAGGGAAGGTGCTTTATTTTTCTGAATTTTTATCTTAAACATCAGGACCAACTTGCCTAGCCCTGGGCTTCTACACTCCTGATGGGACAACATAGGATTAGATGATGTATGTACAGTATATATATTTTTTAATAGATTCAAAAACTAGAAATGTAGGTTGCTAATGCAATTGGGTGGTATTGGGAATGATCACCCTTTTTCAGGGCAGGCTGAATGAGAGCAAACTTCCAGCAAGAAGGAAAAGTGAACACTGACATACAAAGGTGAAAGAGTTTACCTAGGATGGGTGTGAACACAGAAGCACAGTTCATGAGAACAACAGGAGGGATCCCATCAGCCTAGAATGCCTTGTTGATATTGAGGCCAGTGAGGGCATAAAGTACAGTACATCAACTGATCTGAAAAAATAACAATGTCAGTCATGAAGAAGTTCGAGAGGGAAAGAGATGGGGGAACAGCACCAGAATCGTCTAAGGTGGAATTGGAGGAGAAAGTCTAGGTAAAGTTCTGGCTTTTCAGTAGTAGAAACAGCTACAGAACTATCATAGCAGAAAACAGGAGGGAAGGAGAATGAAATAAAGTTGTGGAAAGGTTTTTGGCAAGATGCCAGAAAAAGCCAGAAGAATTTGAGTTGGAGAGATCTTAACACAGTGTACAAATGAAATTGTTGCATTCTAAGCAGAGTGAGCAAACAGCACGACTCTAGGCATAAACATAAAGAGATGAGATTCAAGGGTAGGTTGGTGCTGGTACCTTTTGTAGGCCTTGGGGCTAGAATAGCTCAGTGGTAGCAGAGCTCGCTCTTCATGACCGTAGGGTTGGTTAGTGTATTTCTGGCAGTCTCTCCAAGGACCTTACATTGCCCTGCAGTGCAGTATGATCCATTGGTCCTAGTTCAGGGGATTCACATTTTGTTGACCTTGTGGACAGCATTAGAATAAGTGTGATTATTATTATTATTTTTTTTTCATTTTTTTTTTTTTTTAATAGAAAATAAGAGAAAGTAATGTGTGGAATAGTTGGTGAGTGGGGTGTGCCTGCTGAGATAGATGAGAATGACAGTGCTTTAGTGGACATTTGTGCTGGGAGGGGGTTGGTGATAGTCAATACCCTCTTCAGGCACAAATTGATCCACAGGTATACATGGCAAGTGATGAGAAGGGTGGATGGTGAACTGAATGAAAGGAAGGCAATGATTGAACGGAAGAGAGAGGTGAAAAGATTTGTAAGAGAAAGAAGAGAGTGGAAGAGGAATTTGGAAGGAATCTGAGTGTCAAGTGGAAGGAATGTAGGAAAATGTTCTGGAAAGAGGTGAAGAGAGTCAGGGTGGCAATGAAGTTAGTAGGGGAGTGAAAGATAAAAATGGTAGATTACTAGTTGAGAAGGGAGAAAAGGTGAGCAGATGGAGAGAACACTTTAAGGAATTGTTGAACATAGAGAATGAAAGTAATGTGAGTATAAGTGGCTGGGGAATGGCTGGGAGAAGGAGGGAGGTGTGAAGACAGGATGAAATCAGTAGGCTGGAAGTTGTGGAAGCAATGAAGAAAGTCAAAATAGGGAAATCCCCAGGAATTGATGGAGTGTGTGGTGAAAAGCTGAAGCATGGGGGAGAGATAGTAGTAGAATGGATGTGGAAAATGTGCAGATCAGCCTGGGAGGAAGGTAAAGTCCCTGATGATTGGAAGTCAGGTATAATTATTCCCTTGTACAAAGGAAAAGGGGAAAAAGAAGTATGTGGTAATCATAGGGGCATTTGTCTTCTTAGTGTAATAGGAAAAGTACACAGCAGGATACTTATTGACAGAGTTAGGGAAATAAGAGAATTTAGTTGGAGAAGAACAGGTAGGTTTTAGGAAGGGAAGAGGTTGTGTAGATCAGATATTCATTCCTAGATCTTTAGTGGAAAAGTGTCTAGAGATGGGAAAGAAGTTGTATGTGGCCTTCATGGATTTGGAGAAAGCTTATGACAGGGTGGATAAACAAGGATTGTGGAGTAGATGGGAAGTTGTTGAATGCTATGAACAGTATGTATGTGGGTGCTAAGGCTGCAGTGCATGTGGATAGTGAACCGAGAGTTTTTCTATTTGAAAGTTGGGTTGAAACAGGGATGTGTCATGTCTCCATGGTTATTCAGTCTGTATATGGATGGGGTTATAAAAGAGATACAAGGTAGGGCAGTGGATGTTCAAGTGGCCATAAAGAGAGAGGGCAGTGTTTGGAAACTCCCTGTACTGTTGTTTGCAGATGATACTGTTCTGTTAAGTCAAGATGAAGGGGAGCTGCAAGACTTGGTGGGTACGTTTGGGAGTGTGTGTAAGAAACGAAATTTAAAGGTGAATGTAGGGAAGAGTAAAATTATAGGCTTTGAGAGAGGTGAAGTCGGTGAATGGACAATGAGGTTGGATGAGGAGGAAATGGAAAATGTGAGTACAATGAGTACTTGGGGAGTGTGATGAGTAAGGATGGACGTTATGCTTGAAAGGGTACGACAACATAAGAAGAGAGGATAACTGCAGTAGGCCGGTTGGCCCATGCTAGGCAGCTCCTAGAAGAGTAACTGAACTACTAGAGTGAGATAAGGATAGCAAAGAAGAAGACAAGGAAGAAAGGTTGCTGGTTCCTTGAAAGCAGTGAAAAGAAACAGGGAAGTGAGCATGGAAGTGAAAAAGTTATTATATGACAGTATTGTGATACCAACTCTGACGTATGGAAGTGAAGCTTTGATGTTGTTGGAGGGACACAAGTCAAAAGTGAGAGCAGTGGAAATGAGTTATTTGAGAGGAACCTGTGGAGTCACATGGAGAGACAGACTGACAAATGAGGATGTGAAGGAGCATTGTGGTGTGGATGTGACAGGAAGCATTAGGAAAAACACACTGAGGTGGTTTGGCCATGTGGAGAGGATGGAGAGTGAAAGACTGATGAGGAGAGTGTATGTGAGTGAGGTGGAGGGGGAGAGAGAGAGGAGAAGGCCAAGGATGAGATGGAGGGACGGAGTGGAGAGGTATATGAGAGACAGGGGTGTGAATTGGGAGCAGGGCGACGTGGAGGCGATTTGTTTGTGGCCACCCCATATAAGGGATTAAGGCGTCTGGCAATAGGTAGATATAGAATGTGTGCTTTCATGCCTGGTGGGAATAACCTCCATAATGTGTGAGGCATGCTCAGATGACTCTCAACCATGGTAGCAGTAATCATTCCATGAAAGATTGGGGACAGGGTGGCCCAGTGGTAGAGCGTTGAACTCTGGACGGGAGATGAGTTCGAGCCAGGCCCAGCAGCTGCTATGCTGTGAGGGGTAGCACCCTCACGTCACCAAGCAGGGCTATATGATCTAATAAGGTCTATCTCAGGGAAACATTTCCCTTCCATTTTCAGGAAAGATTAAAGTACTGCCTGAGGACCTGCCAATCAGCAGCCCCAATATGCCACAGATGCTGCTTCTTGCAAGGTCTAAAGGCTGTGCTAGAGTGATAAAAAAGGTTAAGGTGATAAAGTTGTGATCAGAGGCATCCAACTGAAAGAAAAGATCAACAGAGTAAGCAGAACTAGTTGTAGGGAGAAAGTTAATACAGTATATGTTGGAAACCTCTCCGAGGCAGTGAGAGATATAGTTAAGATACCATACAAGCTGTTTTTAGCCCATTAAAGACAGAAAAGATGTAGGCATGTTTATCAGGTGGATCAGTGAATGGAGGGGAAAGCCAAGGGCAGTGAACACTGAAATCACCCTAGAATGGGGATTTCAGAGATAGGAAAAATTGACAATGAGTTCCATCTTAGAAGCAAGATAGTCAAATAATTTTTCTTAGTAGAATTAGAGAATAAGTAAATAGCACAGATATATTTAGTCAAAGACTGACATGACACCAAACTGAGAGGATTCAAGTTCAGGAACACGAAAGCAATACATGTTGTTGCATACGTACACATAACAACTATCTTTGGCTTTAAAATGAGTACTGAAGTAGGAGGATACAGAGAAGGATATGCTACCAGTTGCCTCAGACACCTAAGTCTCGGTGGGGAAGAAAAGGTGAGATTTAGAGGAAGAGAGGCTGTGTTCAACAGAAAGTTTAATGAAAGGCCACAAATGTTGCTGAAGTGAATAGAGAGAGTTAGACAACAGTTCTGTGCACCTCGCTTGGTTGTCCCCAGGTTAGGGGTGGATAGTGGAAGAATTTACGGTCCCTCCCTCTTGGGACTCTGAGGCTGGGTGCTGAGAGGCCATTTTTGAAAATTTTTGAACATGACGCGTGGTATGTAATGTGTTCGTAGTATGGTGTAAGCAGTTAAAGGATACTGTATTGGAGAGTATCCTAGTTTACATGTACTCTCCATGTTACTGAAAAAGTTCATTGACGTGGGATGGTCAGAAGCTTGTCCTGAGGGCTGATGAAACAGAACCTCTTGCTCTCCCTATCACCAGGTTTCCATCTGCCTCAAGAGTACTGCCCTGTTTGACTGGTATTACAGTCGTCTCCCTGTTGACTGTAACATTTTCTTTTCTTTACCTCCAATGTAGTATAACACTGTATATTGCATTTCAGCTTAAACTGTAATTGTGTATGTAAACTGAAACTCTCCCAAGGTGGACTCTGATCATCCAGAATGAATGTGTTCATTAATTACATTGTAAGGAAAAAATAATAGTCAAATATATACAAAAAGTTATTTTCATTTAAAAAAAAAAAAAATTACAAAACATACTAGATCAAGCTCGACACTTCTATACAAAATTTACAATTACAACTTATGATTAATACGAATG
>NC_137056.1:37578486-37610986 GCF_032717465.1 Coenobita brevimanus
GGTCAACTGGGCAATGCAATCAGTGACATCCGCAGCAGTCATATAAGTTGCTGTTGGTACCTATATCCATGACTACAAGATGTAAGTTAATTCTTGGATATGGAAAAAAAAAAAAAAAAAAAAGGACAGGCCTAAATATCATATATTAGAGCAGTGAAACCATGAGACCTGGCACTAAACTTTATAACATCAACATACAGGACCTGGAAGAGGGGTGTTTATGGTAGTACATAACAAAACAACAGCGTCTAGGTCCAAAGAAGGCCTGGAATGCCAACTAGGAGCTAACATATAAATACTGTATTAATATTCTTCAGAAAAACATGAGACAAATAAAATTGATGATCCTTTCATATAAATGAATAAAATACAGGTACACCACATCAAAATTAACAACAGAAGTGAATGTTGTGGGGAGAGGGGATACTGTGCCAGTACTGTACGGCCAAAGGGTCAGGGACCTGTAATTTCCTTGGCACCAAGGCTTCAAGACACATGCCAATATAGATTATTGCCAAATACAGTACAGTAATCATATACTGTACACATATCCCTCTTACTAATGTGCTGAAATGCTGCTTTACTTTTTCTTAATTTGCTGACATTTTTCATTATATTGTTACTATCTCCAGGTGACTATTCACTTTCAGAAGGAAGGAAGGAAGGAATAATAAAGCACTAGCACCGAGCCATAATACTCAGATGGCTATATGGCACTGAGGTAAAAGGAAGCCAGGTAAATAAGTATATTAAATGTATCACATGAAGTGTAGTAAAAAAGGTGATAATACTGGAAACAAACATTGAGAGAGTTACCTAAGAAATCGGTAAGTTGTGGGGGCTGACATGGTAAGGAAAGCAAGGGGAAAGCTGTGAGACATTGTTGGAATATAGATGGGTGATCAAGAGATAGATGATGGATGGTCATAGGGCAGTTACAGTGTGAGCAGATGGCCTGAGGATCATGGCTCATCAAATGTCCATGAGTTACGCAGTTATGGCCCAACCAAAGACGAGCAAGGATAGTCTCCCATCGATGACTAGGGTAGGTTGTTGTGTGGCAGGGAAGAATAGAGGGTTTAACATTATAAAGTTTGTTATGATTATGTTGGTTCCATGAGGACTGCTAATGGTCATGGAAGAGAGAGGTTAGAAGAGGGAAACAATCAAAGACAAGAACAGGGTGGAGGGAGGACCTAGAGGAGAATGTAGCATAGCATGCCAATGAGTCAGCTTGGTCATTATCTGTAATCCCAATATGGCTAGGAACCAGCAGAAGTGAACTGACTCTTTTCTAATAGAAAGGCAGAACAGCCACTCCTGAATTTGGGTGAACTGGGGCTGCGAAGAAGGAAAGGTGTGTAAGGAAGTCCCCGCAATGAGATTAACTTTAGGAGCACCTCAGTGAATAGAATAGGTTACATATGGCCTAAAATACCACCTTCATTAACCCCTAGGCACCAGGCATGGGTAGACCTATCCATGTCCAAGAACCGGGTTATTTTCAGGAAAATCAGTTTTCCCCCCAATATTTTTTTTTTTTTCATTACAAATCAATTACAAATGACAAAAAACACACAAAAAGTGCATATTTATTCTCTGTTGGCGATTTGGAGGTGGTGGTGTGGTGTGAGGGAGCCGGTGAGTTGGCGGTATTGGTGGAGGGAAGAGGGATGATTACCAGGTACCTCGTGCCAAAATAAGTGTTGAGTGTTTATTTGTTTCTCTCACTAATTCACAATGCTGTATGAACACAATATTATAAGTAAAATAGCAAAAAAACACAAAAAAGTAACTAATAAAGATTGGCTTATTTTATGTTTTCCATGATACTTATTTTCTAACAAAATTATGGCTATTTATTTATTCACTATTATTTACATACTATTTACACATTATTTCACTGTTTTTAGTAATTCTTGATAGTATGATACTCCCTAAACTCTGGCTGTTGTCAGTACAAATGTACTCAAGCACCCATACACTCTCCCCTACACCCCTCAGGGCCCCTTAGTACACCAGGAAACCATTTACTACGCTGGGTGGTAACCAAACAACTAAATTATGGTGCCTGGTGGTTTAGTGGGTAATTAAGGTGCTCCAATTGGATTGAGCTTGTACAGGTGTATATCTATCGGGTGGCTGGGGTTTATTGCTCACGTAATGCCACTCAGGGATGAATGAGGCTGGTCACTCACGTCTTAAATGTCAGGACTAACTTACCTAGCCCAGGGTTCCTACATTTCTCATGGGGCAATGCAGGATTAGATGATGATAATGATAATGTATGAGTACCAGTGAATATCAGCAGGGTATGTTTTGGAGGGTTTGGGTGGGATTTGGGGTGAAAAGAGCATTTTTGGAAAATGTCCAGTCAAGGTTAGACCTTTATAATGGAAACATACGGAACGTATTACACAGAAAAGTACAGTGCGGCTCGTTCTCAGTCTATATTAGACATATTATAGGAGGGATGACTGTACCGAATATACAGTACTGTACTGTATTTATATACATATATATATATATATATATATAAGTACTCCCTTTATTATCCGGACGCCAAACTACCCGGACATTTTGGGCCCGGGCCTTTGGAACCCAGGAATGGCCAAAAAAATTTCAAAAACAAAAAAATCCTACATTTTTTTCAACCATAATTTGAAATTGACGTTCAGCGCCGAACATCTGTGTTTACACGCGCCCCTTTCTTCCCCCTCCCCAGTTACCAACTAACTACCATCCTGACTAGATGCTCATCGCAATCGTTTTTGTGAATAAACAGTGAATAAACTACAATACCTCACCACTAGACCACATGGGAATTTACAGTGTTGTACAGTGTTATGGAATTAGAGTTCAGAGTGCAAAGATTAAGTACAGAGTGCAAACTGGCGGTTGAAACTAGCGTGGTGCAATTATGAACAGAATGTGCAGTGTTAAACAATTATAATGCATAGTGCAAAGGATTAAATGCAGCACAACGCTGGATTACTGTACATGCTTCAAGAGCATTTTCACCACTGCCAGAGCCTTAGAGGAGGTGGGTTAACCTTCGTAACGAACAGCCACGGACATGTTGTAAGTACCTTGTACACTGCTAAATATTTTCCATACTTACTTCGAATTCCTCATCCTCTGGTTCCTTTTCATTTATTTCATGCTTTCTGTCCCTTATTTGTGTGAATAGGGTCCTAAATAGGTGCTCTATAGGTCCAGTAGGGAGTTAGTTAGGTGGTTTCCAAAGTTAGGCTGGGTTAGGATCCATAAGTACCCGTCCAGGAGGCAGGGGCCCACTATCCAAACGGACCCACTTTCTGGACATGCCTTTGGCTCTATTACATCAGATATTGGAGGGATTACTGTATATATATATATATATATATATATATATATATGGAGCCTCTGTGGTACAGTGGTATAGTGTGCGTTTCGTACACGGGTGAGCCAGGGTTCGCGGCCCGCCAGGGTAATAAACTTTGGGAGTGTTCACCCAGCCACGTACTGCATTGGCGGACACAAGGGGTGCTGTGGATGAACCAGTGTCACTTACTATAAAGTATGCTTGCACCCAGTCGGCTTGCGCGGGCCGATTACACTTGGTTCACAGACTACACACACATCTAAAGCCACTCCAACACTACAGTTACACTTACAAGCACTTCTCACCCAACATACAATCTCTGCCAGACAGCCTAAGCCATTTGGTAGAGATACATTGGCTGTATCGTCCTGACTTCGGTCAGGATAGGCCAGTCCTGCAGTGGATACTCAAACGGCTGATGATGATGATGATGATGATGATGATGATATATCTATCTATCTATATCTATCTATCTATCTATCTGGCTGTATCGTCCCGACTTTGGTCCGGATAGGCCGGTCCTGCAGTGGATACTCAAATGATGCTGATGCTGATGATGCTGATATATCAATCTATCTATATCTACCTATCTATCTATATATATATATATATATATATATATACAGTGTATATGTTTTTTACGCTCCTGATTGGGAATCAAACCTGAGACTTCTTGATAAAAGTCAGGGGCTAAGCAATAATCCTGATGTGTTGTGACTGAAATATATCCCCCCATAATGGATTTACCTGGTTCATCAAAAAATTCAGGTAGCTCAGCTTTCATCAGGCCATGGTGTACTGGTAACAGAGCCTGACTTTTATCTAGAAGTCTCAGGTTCGATTCCCAGTCAGAAACACAAAAAACGTTTGCACACATGCACATAGTATGTCTCTCCTATATATATACAGTATATATATATATATATATATATATATATATATATATACACACACAGTATATTATATATATATATACACACAGTATATTATATATATATATATATATACACACACAGTAAATTCTCGATATAACAGATTTCAATTCTGCAGACCAGGATTTGCTTTTATTGGAAATGCAGGGCTACCGGACTAAATTCTTATATATAGGAAAAAGTCTGATAAAGCCAGAAGCAACCCGAACTAACTGACCACTTTAGTTACGTTCACCACAATAAAGTAAATAAAAGACATGTTTATCAGTGTACAGTACACTATTATTATATTATTATATATATTACAGTATACCATTTGATTATTGTAGTGAATGTATAATGCAGTACAGTACTGGAATGGTAGTGAAAACTGTTTAATATCCCTTGGTGCGATCCAGACTAATGTCCGATATTTTGGAAAAAGTCCGGGTTAGCAGGGAGAAAGTCCGAACGTCACTTTTATCAGAATTTTGCTTCTTTCAGAATGGCTTGGGCCCCAATTAGTCCGTTATAGTGAGGTTTTACTGTGTGTGTGTGTGTGTGTGTATATATATATAAATTAGTCCGTTATAGTGAGGTTTTACTGTGTGTGTGTGTGTGTATATATATATATATATATATATATATATATATATATATATGTATGTGTACAGTAATTCCTCCACTTTCTGATGTAACAGAGCCAAAAGCATGTCCAGAAAGTGGTCCTGTCCGGAAAGTGGGCCCCACCCTCCTGGACTTGTACTTATGGACCCTAACCTACCCTGACTCAGAAAAACACCTATACAACTCCCTACTGGACATGCATAGCATCTATTTAAGACCCAAATCACACCAATAAGGGACATAAAAGACTGAAATAAATGCAAAAGAGCCAGCAAATAAGGTGTTAGAGGTAAGTTCATACAATATTAAACATTCTGGGTACTTACAACAAGTCCCTGGCTCCTGGACTGGTTTCAACCACCAGTTTGCACTCCACAGTTAATCCTTTGCACTCTAAATTCTAATTTCTTAACACTGCACAACACTGTAAATTCCCATGTGGTCTAGTGGTGAGGTATTGCAGTTTATTCACAAAAAACGAGCACATGTGGCTTCCATTACGATAAGCATCTGCTCTCGATCAGAGTTAGGCTGTGACTGTTGATGATAGGGTAACAGAGTTGCCAGATCGCAACAGCCACATTACCAAACCTCCTCAATTTTCATTACCAAATTTAACTTTTCATTACCAAATTTGTAAAGCTAGCATCTATTACCAAATTTGTAAAGCAAGCATCTATTCTTCACTAATTATATATAAAAGTGGAAATTCATGTAATCACTCTTCTTATAATTAACAGCATGTTGATTATTTTCATGTTATATAGGCTAGCAGATTAATCAGAGAGAGCAAACAATCCACCATATATATATATATATATATATATATATATATATATATATATATATTGTATACATACAGGTTGTCCCCCACTTACGAACGGTCGACACAAATTTTCGACTTTATGAATTTGCACTTTCAGTACAATACTCGATAAATTACATGAGATATTCATCACTTTATTTGAAAACAGGCGAAATGTTAAGTTGCTGGATGACATTATTGTGATACCAACTCTGATGAATGGAAGTGAAGCTTGGATGTTGTTGGAAGGACACAAGTCAAGAGTGAGAGCAGTGGAAATGAGTTATTTAAGAGGAGCCTGTGGAGTCACATGGAGAGACAGGCTGACAAATGAGGATATAAAGGAGCGTTGTGGTGTGAATGCGGATGTGATAGGAAGCGTTAGGAGAAACGCACTGAGGTGGTTTGGCCATGTGGAAAGAATGGAGGGTGAGAGACTGACGAGGAGAGTGTATGTGAGTGAGGTGGAGGAGGGGAGAGGGAGGGGGAGGCCGAGGGTGAGATGGAGGGATGGAGTGGAGAGGTATATGAGACAGGAGGGTGTGAGTTGGGAGCAGGGCAGTGAAATTGCAGGGGACAGGGAGATGTGGAGGTGATTTGTTTGTGGCCACCCCATACGGGATTAAGGCGTCTGGCAATAGCTAGCACAGCTAGTTACTTTGTATTAATGATTTTGCCCAACTGTAGGCTAATGTAAAGTGTTGTAAGCACTTTTAAAAGGCTTGGCTAGGCTATGATGTTCAGTTGATTAGGTACATTAAATGCATTTTCAACTTACAAAAAATTCCAGTTACGAGCAGTTTCTCGGAATGTAACCCATTTGTAGGTAGGTGACCATCTGTGTATGTATATATATATATATATATATATATATATATATATATATATATATATATATATATAGGTCTCCCTCGCTTTAAGATAGTATGCATTCCTAGAAAGGCAATTGTATACTGAAATATCGTATAGCAAACATAAGGTTTAATGGGAAAAATAGGGATGCGTTCCTTGACTCGTATATAAGAAACCCAACACCCATACAAGTGATCTAATATGCAATAATAATGATGTTTTATTTATTGTAGTGCATCTGAATCACATATGAATGTACATTTGCAAACACAGACACATGAAATAGCATAAACAACATGAAGTACAGTACAGTATGAAGAATTGGAAAAATAGCAATATCCTGGGCACTGACGCACACAGACGCACGGAGGTTGTAAGCTGAACAAGTGCGCGGGTTAGACTGGGCAGTGATGTGGTTTCAGGACAATTCGTCCTCAAGTCAATTCACCGTCACAACAATAACAAGACATTTCGCCGTCACAACAATAACAAGAGAATTCCCCGTCACACAAGTAACAAGATAATTCGCCGTCATTAATGAAGACAGCTATGGGTGATGCTAGAATATAATTCAAAGGCATCTACAGCGAGGAAGGAACAAGTTAATTATTGACTAAAGGTGCAGCTAATAAATAATATCCAAAGCCTATGCTGAAATATAGTTATTAAAGTATTGATTAATTAATAATACGTATATTTATAGAATGATGGGGAATTGTCCAGGGTGCAAATTGTCCATGTTTTGACGGCGAACTGTCTCAGAACTAGTGATGCTTGGTTGGCAGAAGTGCGGGAAACTGTGTGTGTGGGCTGGGTATGCCATGCAACTCTCAGGTGATCTGCCTGTGAACGCAGGATTTCTCTACATTACCAATCGTAAATGCGGGGAAGCTCAATCGTAAAACGAACGATTGGTACTAAACAAGAACGATCATAAATGTGAAATATCATAAAATGAAACATCGTAAAATAAGGGATACCTGTATATACATATATACTGTATATATATATATATATATATATATATATATATATATATATATATATATATATATATATATATATATACTGTATATATATATACACACACACACACATATACACATTAGTGGTGGGTGGGGGAACTCATCATCCACTCCCTCAATGTAGTGATGCTCTCAGGTGGCTGCCCCTTCCACTCTTCCTTCCTCCTTTCCTCTTATATCCTTCTTTCCTCCTTTCTTTCCACTTCCTTCTGTCTACGGGTGGCTTTACACTGAGTGATAAGCTAAATGTTTCCTGTACACCAGGAAACCAGTTACTATGCAGGGTAGTAACCATATAACCAGACTATGGTGCCTGGTGGTTTAGTGGGTAATTAAAGGACTCCAATTGGATTAAGCCTGTATAGGTTTATATCCAAGGGGTGGTTGGGGTTTATTGTTCATGTAATGCCACTCAGGGATGAGTGAGGCTGATCACTCTCATCCTAAATGTCAGGACCAACTTGCCCAGTCCTGGACTCCTATGCTCCTCATCAGGCAACACAGGATTAGATGATGTATGTATGTATAAATGTATATACACATGCATATAAAATCATAACATCCAACATGATGATGTTGGGACCAAAGCCAGAACTATATCACTCTCTCTCTATAACATTTCTTGCCTTCTCAAGATTTCTTTTCTGAGATATTACCATACATTTTCTTCTGAGTTTTACATCTTAACACAGAATTTTGAGAACAAAACTGGCTAAAAGTGACATGATTCCTCACAGTTTCCCCCAGTACCCTGTAGGAATTAGCAGGACATTGTCTGAGACTCGATGTAAAGTATGCTTGAGTTTGCCTAAATACACGTGTATTTTAACTATGATAAAAATAACAGCATGACAGTGGAGCAGGATTCTCTCAAGGGAACAGTATATATATGCTGTAGTCATACTATACACTATGTAAACAATATTAATAACTGAGACAGTAGTCTGAAACATCTGTGTAACCACAAAATCAATTTCTTTTTAACTTTCTCTTCATCGTCATCATCATCATAGTCATCATCATCATCATCTACTCCTGTGTTGCCCCATGAGAAGTGTAGGAACCCAGGGCTAGGCAAGTTGGTCCTGACATTTAAGATGAGAGTGACCAGCCTCATAAATAGCAGCATTTCCTTTTTTTTTTGTCTCCCTGCCAAAACTTAAAAGTGAATATTTATAAATCTGCCACTAATTTTAGAATACCAGGTCCCTTAAGTGAGGTAGTTTATCTGAAATCCTTGAAACTACTATACAAAATATTCCTTGATTAGCGTGATTTATACCTACACTGCTTTGTTACATGACGTGAAGGTATATGAGCATGGAATAACTGTCAACATTACCCCTACCAGTTTTGGAATGAATATAAAGCTCTAAGTTACACAGGCACACAGGCACCTAAACATAAATGATTACCAAACAACCATAAAACAAAAACAGTAGGCTTTACAACTATCTTCTTGACCAATGCTAAGATCACTGTCTAAGGAGAAAAGGTGTTTATGGCTTGATGTTATGACTGCAAAAGTACCCAGTTAAGGTTGGGATATCTGTGTGGCAGATGATGATGATGAAAAGGTATTATGATGTCTGTTACAATTTCCCTTGTTTCTCTCATATGTAATTCAAATGAATATTAATACTGAAGCCAGTCAAAAATAACATCTTTGCATTACAGAACAGCAGACAGAAAAACTCTGATAATCATATACTGCTTTATCCTAATATAACACATCAACATTAGCTAGTAAGAGCCCTGAACATTTTAATCATTGGTAAAATAAGTACACATACAGACGATTTTCATTTTTCACTAACAAATGTTTTGACAATGTATATGCTGTAGTCATAGATGCTGACGATACTCAATAACATAATAGATAACACTAAACAGTTGCCTTAGGGAACTGCTGGATGTACACATGATGAGCGACAGAGTCAGTATCAGACACCCATTACACTTCAATAGAGGAAATGAGCATATTATACTGTATGACCTTCATACATCAAAAATATGATGTAAACTTCACTATACAATACAGAATTTTCCTCCCTGGCATCGCACAGTCACCTGTAACTGTGGTACATGGCTTATTCCCATTTTTACTAACCACCTATACAGTTTATGGACATCTCTGAACTACCACAAAATCTAGGCCAATCAAGAATAGAGCTAAGAAACCAGCTTCTATAGCAGAGTTGTAGCATACCTTACAAAGGTATGGTTTTCATAAGGGAAGGGTCCTCAGACCCCTATCTGGTGATAGTCAGCTGTGTGAGACTAACTAGCTGGTATTCTCTTTTGGACACAGCTAGATTACATGGCCATACATCTCAGTAGCCTTCATTTTTTCAGCATAGCTTCAACAACCAAAGTGAACCACATGTATCCAGTATTGGCAAAGAACACATTCCTTGCACCTGTAACTGGTACAACAGTTCTGAGTCTGGCAGCAGATTTATGTATATTAACATAATTGGACATTTTGAAACTCATGAAATACTTCAGGCAAATGCCAAAATCTTCCAACAACATAAGTATTCATTATATGCAAAAAGGGTAGCTGTAAGCTAACATGATGACAAATACTATCTATCTATCTATCTATTTACTGCCAGATGCCTTAACCCCATAAGGGGTGACCACAAACAAATCACCTCCATGTCACCCTGACCCCTGCCATTTCACTGCCTTCCCCCCAGCTCACACCCCTTTCTCTCATATACCTCTCCACTACATACCTCCATCTTATGACAAATACCAGGTTTCAATATTCACTAAGCTTTTACATGGAGGAAATGAAGAACAACAGCAAGGAAGACTTTAGGACCCACAAATTTATAAAGAAGGCAGGTGCTGTCCTAAACTATAAGATAATGGGGCTTATGGCAACAAGTGCCTGTCATATGAGTGTTTTGTTATGTAAGATGATCACCAAAAGATATCACAAATTGTTCTTCACTGTTCTCAATATAACACTCCTCAACACTTTATAAACTGGAAAGAATCAAATATGAGTGAGTTCAACAACAAGTAATCTACCAGATTCTGGTAAAGCACAAAACTTGAAACTGTTTCACGGTGATGATGATACATTATACAGGTCATAGACAGACTGCATACCTGCCATCCTTCAAGCATGGAAAATTGCAAAGTTCATGATAGATCCTACCCTTGAAACAAAAATGCTACTAAAAAGGCACAACACAAATTTTAGACCTCAAAATGTCATATAAGATTAAATTATATGTTAATTATCTATTTTGAAGTAATTTCTTCAACAAATTATCAACACATTTGGGGTTTAATTTTGTATTTTTATGCAGGCTAATAACTTGTTTCAAACTGTAGGTATACTGTAGTTCAGCCACTTGAGGTAAATGACTTTAAAAATAATAATAATAATAATTATCCATCCATCCAACCATCATCCAATCCTACTTTGCCCCATGAGGAGCGTAGAAGCCCGGGGCTAGGCAAGTTGGTCCTGACATTTAAGATGAGAGTGACCAGCATCACTTATCCCTGAGTGGCAATACATGAGCAATAAACCCCAACCACCCCTAGGATACAAACCTTCACTGGCTCAATCCAATTGGAGCACCCCAATTACCCACTACACCACCAAGTGTCATAATTTGGTTATATGGTTACCATCCAGCTTAGTAAATGGTTTCCTGGTGTACAGGAAACCATTTGGCTTGTCACTCAATGCAGAGTCACCCACAGGCAGAAGGAAGAGGAAAGAATGAAGGAAAGAAAGACAGAGGTGGGAGTGTAAAGTCACCTGTAGGCAGAAGGACGAGGAAAGAATGAAAGAAAGAAAGAGAAGAGGATGGAAGGAAAGAAGGATGAAGGAGAGGAAAAAGCAGACACCTGAGAGCAGCACTACCTGAAGTGAGTGGATGGTGAGTGCCCCCCACCTACCACCCAATTATTATCATTATTATTATTATTATATAATCTTATACAATTCCTGTAAATGGCAAATTCTTTAGTTCAGTTAATCAAAGAAAAAATCTTAAAGTAGGCAAGAAATACTAATTCAAATGATATGGTAACAGATGGAAAATATTTGTTCCAAATCAATTTGAATACATAACTGGTAATCAATGAATGGGAATTCTCAAAGCATGGGAATTCTCAGAGCACGTAATAACTATTGTCTGTATTATGTTCTCTTCTGCTACTCATCAACTTGTGCAAGTATTAAGAAATATACAAGAAGTTTATTTTTTCTCCTGGACATCATTAAGCTTTATTTATCTACTCTTACAACTGTACGATGGCTGCAAAATTCATAGGGAAAAAAGAAAATCATTGAGGTTGGCAAGTTTGACTTTGATAAAGAATTACACGCAATGACATTTTCTGTGACAAAAATTGGAAAATGGATGCAAGCAGTAGTGGCAGATGGAATGCTATGCCTTCAGAACCAATAAAAGAACTAAAAGAATGATCAGCATATGGTGTAAGTATGTCTGATGGATGCCATGTCTGATGGTGTGGGGGGATTTGCTGAAGGAATAAACACACCATGAAGTACTGACAGATGTTACTGATGCTCTGAATACTTGTGCACCTATGGTAAAACTATGTAGAAAAAGTTGTATCTGTAGCTAATTAAGTATAATTTTAGTTGTACATTAACAACAATATGGATGGATAATAAATATGCAATATTCACACCTCATCCACCTATATTTGTGCTGATGCATTTCCCTCCCTTGCACTCCAAACTTTTCCCCAATATCCACACACCTGAGCTTAAAAACTTTTCCATGGCTGCACTATTTTGGACTTCACAACAATTGTGACCACTGGTCTCACAGATACAGGTGCCCTTCAGTATTCATCCTGCCAGTCACATGTTCAGTTTTTGAATATTTTCATTCTGCTATATTCAACATGACAGTTATTGTATATAGTAATAACATTGGCAAATTAATGTACTGTTGATGCCACTTCAGTTGCTACTGTGCTCCTGCAACTTGATCTGTTATTGTCATGAAATAAGTGCACCACAAGGCAAACCAGGGGAATATGAGAAAAATATATTTTCATACATGAAAACAGAATGTAATTCCACAGAACATGTAAGACAACAGAGAAAATTAGATGAAATAACCTGAACTCTAGGTTTGGTAATTCAAATGTCTAGGCAACAGATAAAATCAGGTTTTAGCTGCAACAAAACTATACCTTTTCTTCAAATGTAGATTGCAATGCCATATTTCTTGTTCTTCTTGAGCAGAATTCACATGAGCTCTTCTCACCCCATAACAAACACTTAGTGGAGAAAAATGACCAACAGCCTCTCACATTTCTATAGCAATTTCATAAACTCCTGAAGGCTCATGAGCTTTATCATCACCTGTCTTCTTGGTCTGCCTTGGATGTCTTCACAAGCTACTTCTGTCTACTTTGGTGAGCAAAATCCATTAATTTCACTGCTCTATAGTAGATACTAATACACTGCTTCAAGTAAATAATAAAATCGCTGCATTTTCTCTTCTTAACTTGCCACCACTGTTGTAACCAAGGCTAAAATTATGAATACTTTACTAACTACCGATCTACGTTAGTGTGAAATCTGCACATGCAAAGCATGATACACAGAGTTTTGTTAAAGAATACAGTTTATAGTCAGCTAAACTGTTTGCAAAAGCATATACATAAATTAACTGCAGCAGTTGTATTCAAATTTTCCTGTATTACCATACTGCAAGAATTTTCTGGTACAGGTATTTGCTATAATTTTACATGAAATTCTTGAAATTCAGAGTTAATATGCTTTATATCTCTATAAAATCTATCTTCCATGTGCTTTTTTAAACTATACCCATAACTCCTCCAAACACATTATATAACTACCTATATAACATATATACATAGAGAATATACATACAAAACAAGAGCACACTTGTAATAGAACAAAATTCTTCCGCAAACAGGTAATACATCACAGCAATACAATCTGCCCATAAGAGGTGAAGGCAAAAGTTTGTACATTACCAGAGTGGAGATAGGTGTTCTTCATGCTTGCCTTAGCAATCCCAGCCTTGATATGGAAACATACCCAATTAGAAAAAAGAAAGAAAGTTATACAAAAAAAATTTTTGTGCAAAATATGATTATTTCTGGAATATGACAAAAATACTAATAATACAGTAATAATAATAATAATAATACTAATAAAATAATAATAATAACAATAATAATAATAATAATAATAATAATAGTAGTAGTAGTAGTAGTAATAATAAAAATAAAAATAGTAATAATCATCATCACCATCATCATCATCATCTGGACCTCCTTTCCCACCCTAGGGCAGGGTAAGGAGTAGCAATGTACAGACCGCCCAAATCTGCCCAGTCCAATGGACCATGCTTCCATTCACTCATCATTCAAGCCTCCAGAATCCTGGCTCTGTTGAATACGCCAAAAACTTTCACAACGTTCTGTAACTTCTCATAAACGTATTCAATAGAGTCAACCGGATGCTGCCACAATAAAAAAGGGTGCCACATCCCTGATCATGCACTTCTTCTCACAACATTCATCCAGCCAGCTCGATCTCTTGTCAGTTCCCTAGCCTCACCGACTTCCAAACCTCTCTTCTTCACACACTCATCCACCATATCTCTCCACCTTCTCCTTGGCCTACCTCGCCTCCTCCCTCCTTCAAATTCGCTCAGGTATAATTTTTTCACCACTCTATTGTTATCCATTCTCTCCATATGACCATACCATCTCAGTACACTATCTTCGATTCTGGTGTCTGCTGACTTCCTCTCTCCACATCTTTCATGAACCACATTATTTCATATCCTGTCCACTCTCTGTACTCCACATACATTCCTCAGCAGTCCCATCTACACTGCTCTTACTCTTGACTTTTCATTTTCATGCCACACCATAGTCTCACATCCACAGGTTAAAGTTGGCACTAACACTCCTTCAGGTAAGCCTCGTGAGCTGCAACACTCAAGCCTCTGCTTCTTATCAAGGCCTTCATTGCACCTGCTTTCTTCCTTGTGTCACTCTACTTTCACCTTCTTTTGCACATTTTCTTCTCTTTTCTATCACTGTACCCAGGTACTTGAACTCTCTCACCAATTCCAGTCTCTCTCCATTCACTGTAACATCACACTGGGAGTCATCTTCTCTCTCAGTAACCGTCACTTTACTCTTTTCTACATTTACTCTCAAGGTACGATGTTAGCAGACATCAGCAAAACTCTGTACTAGCCTATCAAGTTCTTGTCCGGTATTTGTAAGCGGTACTGCATCATCAACATACAACAAATTTGAGATATTCCATCCATCACCATTCATTACCAATGCCATCCCTCTTTTCATTACTCATGTTTTTACTTCTCTCATCACCCCATCCATATACATAATGAACAACAATAATAATAATAATGATAGTAGTAGTAATAATAATAATAATAATAATAATAATAATAATAATAACAGTAATAATAATAATAATAATGACAATAATAATCTACTGCCCATGCAAGCAAACTCCATTTCAAGACACAATTTTTAATATTTGAAGCAATATTTTATCTACTTCCTTAGGTGGCAGGATTATTTTTGCACATTATTTATAATACATACATACATAAAGAGAGAGAGAGAGAGAGAGAAATTATTAATTCCTGCCACAACACAACAGCGTGTACTGTAACGAGTATATTGATATATAAACTTAGGGCAGCAGCTGTAGGCTATAATAAACCCTCAATCCAATGAAGACATCTTTCTACCAAAGTCTACTGACTGGAACAGCTCAAACTTTTTGTTTTCATGTAGACTAATATTAATATTCATGTGATTTCTCTTTCCAATCTAGTAACACAATTTACTTTATCCAAGACTAGAGTACAAATAACCCAAATAGCACACTTCTTTGTCATTCCAACCCAACATAGAACAGACAAGGATCATGCATATACAGAAAAATCTGTTTATAGTCAATATAATATTCCATCCCTGGCTTACATTACATGCCTAAAAAATGTTATGCACTGCTCTACACATCCTAAATGCACAACACACTTTACACAGAAAGTATATTTTTGTCTTAAAAAATAAAGTAGTACACTGGATGAATGATGTACTGATGTTGTATTTGCCTTGGACGAATGTGACAATACCAAAATTCAAATTATTAAAAATAAAATGTTCAGTACACTGTAAAACAGGGTTAACATGAAACAAGCTGAATACCATTACTGATATCAGTAATACTTCCTTTTCTCATAAGAAGATAACTGAGGATTTATTCTCATTCTCTATGCAGTTTACCTGCAGCTGACAGGTCTGCTCTGCCAGACAGAACAGGGTTACTTAACAACCTTAATATGGAATGACAGTAAACTGTATACATATAATGCATACTAATTACAGATGCCATAATATATCTGAAATTAATATTAAACAATAATGTAAATGCTTCAAACATGACAGTATTCCTGAAGATGCCTGCAGATCACAAATATTATATACTGTAATCAATTATGAATGGACCTTTATAACAAAAAGAACATACAGCTACTGCAAACTGACTTAGGACCTCCCCCCATAAGGTATTCAAAAACACAGAAATCATAGTATATCACAATGTTTATTCATGAAATGCCATTCATTAATATGAAATCATGTTTCCCTTGTTTTTCAGGACCAGTTGGATGTGTTTTGGCATGGAATCACTTAGATCTCTAAAGTAATCTAAGGACATTTCTTTGCACCAAACATTTGTCAGTTCAGTCTGGAGGTTGTCCAGATTGGATGTCTTCTTCTCTGTTATGATTTTGTTCATTTTTGCCTAGCAGTTTTCTATCGGATTTAGATCTGGACTGTTGCCAGGACAGTCGAGGACCTCAATCCAATTATCCTGAAGCCATTTTGTCACCTTTCCTGACTTGTGACATGGAGCTGAATTGTGCATGAAAAAGTCACACCCATGAACAGCAAAAAAGTTGAACAAATGATCTTTCAGAACTTGAATGTACTGGTCACCATTCATCATTAAGTTCTTAGGAAGAAAGAAGAGGCCTCCTCTTCCCATTTCACCTGAGAAACACTCCCATACTGATTGCGGGTGCTTAACAGTCGGCACCATGTAAGCAGGGTCATATCGACTATGGGAGGCAGGGCGACGAACCTTGGCAGAACGCACCTGGAACACTTGAAATGTGCTTTCATCGGCTCCACTCATCCGATGTCCAGTGTGCATACTTCCTGGCAAACTGAATGCGCTGCTTCTTCATGCGGTCAGTGAGAAGCAGTATCTTGGCTGCGGTGCAGTTTGGCAAACCCAGCTCCTTCTGCAAGCGGTGTTGGCTAGTTCTAATTGAGACACCTTGTAACAGCTGGAGATGCATCCTCTTCAAGTCTGCTGCTGTCAGTCGAGGATTCTTGATTACTTCCCTCTGCAGAAGCATATCTGTACCTCTGGAAGTCGTCCTCCTCTTTCCAACGCCATGCTTGTGCTCTGATATGACATCAGGTGGCAGCCCACGTGCTGCAGCAAGAATCTTCATGATGGTTGACTTTGCACGTCCAGTACATTCACAAATCATGTTGACAGGAACATTATCCTGCCTCCATGCAATGACCCTCTCATCCCTTGAGCAGTACTTTCCAGGCACGACAACTCGACTCTAGGAAAATAATAGGGCAAACAATGATGCATACGAAAAAAAAAAAGGGAGGTGCAAGCTCGGGGCGATGGGAACATATACTCCCACTCTCACTTCTAGGCAAGCACTAATGTGCTGAGTGTTTCACCACCTCCTGCCAGCACCAGAGGAGCTGCCAGTTACTTCTTGCCCCAAAAATTCACTTGGTAGAGGTGGAAACACAAAGCAAAGAAAGACAACTCTCCCATAGCAATTCTGTGTATAGGTCCTAAGTCAATTTGCGGTGGGTGTAACTGTAGCTTTTAATGCAAAAGATTTAGTGTGCTGATGAGCCTCGAAATGACAATTACCAAATAATCTAAAAACAAATCCTCATAAATGAGACTAAACTCACTTAATTTTGTATCTTATAAGCAAAACTGACCAACCGAAAAATTATTTCACTTCGTAGTACAGTAGTAATCAAGACTAACACTGCACTTCCACTACAGTTCTAATTAATCTGTGCCTTTATACATCTGTGTTCAATATATCAGCTTTCCCTAGTGAGAACAACACAAGCCAACACAACAGCAATATATTTGTTTATTAACTGAAATATTAAAATCAGTGCTTTAATGAAGGGATAAAATATCCAAATGGCATAAGAATCCTATTAAAATATCAGTCTTATGTTCATTAAATTTAACAAAAATATATTTGCATGTATCCATCAAATGATCTAAAAATGGCTCGATAATTCAGAACAAGTTATACAAAACTGCATTACAGTAGTCAATCTCCTTGCTTCACTTTGCCTATAAATCCTGTGCACAGTACTTCAAGAATGGCATCCACTACATCCTAACCACTCTCTCATTCTGTGCCACTATCAGTGCACTACAATACTTAAGTGTTTACACAAAACTGCACTGTAAAATATATTTAGTGTAGTTTATGCAACTGCTTATCGCTTCTCAAATTTAACTTTTTTTTACTGTCATTATCTTAATTAATTATCCACTCGCTGGTAAGGTACTGTTTTTAACATAACAAAACAACTTCTTGACGATCAATGCCTTCTTCAAAAGCCATCTCAAGTGTTTAGATGCAAGATACTCCTAGCTGTGCTGTAACCTGTGTATCTTCAATACCAAGAACAAAACAGAGGAACATAATGCAAATTTCAGTCATACAGCTGTGGCATAAACTAAACAAAAAATCTTGGTCAATCTAAATTAATTAGGGGAAAGGCCAGTCCACAATAACCAGTTTTTAAAAATGGGTTCTAGAGGACAGAAACTCATATGCATGCTCTGGCCAAGGAACTGAAGAAACATGGTTTGTAAATACAGGTTTGGACACCCTAAAATACAGTACTGTACATTATTCTTGTTCTCTCCCTGTGGCTTTACTATAATGAACAACAAACAGAAAAAAGTCTTAAATCATCATTAAATTTATTATATAATCAGTGGAGAATTTACCAAAACGGTAACAACGTACAGATCACAAAGGTAAGATGGAACACATCCAAAGGCCAAAGGTTCATCTCACATATATATATATATATATATATATATATATATATTTGCTACACTGTCAGGTTTGCATTTCAGTGATATCAAATAAAGAGGAAAACTAACACATAGTACAGTACTGGAGATCTACCTTAAGCTTTTGTTTGTCTCTGTCACCTAGCTACATTACAGCACATGTGAGCATCTTTGACTATACAGGTACTCACTTGTCTTGTGACTTATGAATGTCAATTATGTGCACTAATATTGATATTCATTTTAGCATACTGTTTAGCATAATGTTGCTAGGTTATTTCAAAGTGTTATTTGTAAATGCAAACATATGGGTGAACTGGGCTGCATCTAGCAGTCCAGCTCACAAAGATCTAGTCTGCAGTGGCAGTCTATATTAACCAGGCTTATGCATGAAATGAGTCCAGATTAGGGAGGTTTTACTTTACAATCTTGCATTAAAAAATCATAATCCCAAACAACTAAAAAAAATATACATATATATATAAATAAATAAAAATTAAAGGATGATGTAAGATCCACAAATACAGAGTGAGAAGACATAAATATGGGTGAACTATTAAAAAGCATGTGTATTAAAAAAGGCTCCAAAAATCATTAAAAAAAAAAAAAAAAAAAAAAAAATCCAGGGTTGGCTAAAATATGCTTCATGTCATAAGTAAGGTATGTCAGAAAGTCAGCTAGTCAAAGGAACAGATATAAAGTATCATTCATTCATCATCTAATCCTGTGTTGCCCTATGAGGAGTGTAGCAGCCTGTGGCTAGGCATGTTGGTCCTGACATTTAAGATGAGAATGACCAGCCTCATTCATCCCTGAGTGGCATTACACAAGCAATAAACCCGAATCATCCCTTGGATATAAACCTGCCCAACGGGATGCTGCGGTAGCCAAACACTGCCCAGAAAGGCTTTCACCGACAAATTATCATCATCTATATCCTCCTACCACTCCCTTCCCCAGCTCCCCAGTTCTCCCTAGGAGTTAGAATCCTCACACATACATCACTGTTTCACAAAATTCATCATACTGTGGAGAAATGCCTGGATCATTCTAATTCCAAAGCACCAACTTTTTGCAAATAATATTCTCATCATTCATTCATTCTCCATCTAATTCAGTGTTGCCCCCATGAAGAGTGTAGGAACAAAATATTCTCCATCCATCATCCATCATCCAAACCTACATTGCCCCATGAGGAACATAACAGCCCAGGGCTAGGCAAGTTGGTCCTGACATTTAAGATGAGAGTGACCAGCCTCACTCATCCCTGAGTGGCATTACGTGAGCAATAAACCCCAACCATCCCTTGGATACAAACCTGCACTGGCTCAATGCGGCTGAAGCGTCGTAAGCGTCGTAATTACTCACTAAACCACCAGGCACCATAATTTGGTTATATGATTACACTCAGCATAGTAAAAGGTTTCCTGGTGTACAAGAAACAATTTGGCTTGTCACTCAGAGTTGAGTCACCCATAGGCTAAAGGAAGCGTTAAGAATGAAAGAAAGAAAGACAGGAGTGTAAAGTCACATAGGTACTGATCTACATATGACAAAGATTGCACTGCTTTTTTTTTTATTATAATTATCCTCACAGTCAATGGAATAACTGTCTCTCTCATATGTATATGAACATGTTTAAGTGAAAAATACTTCTACTACTAATATACTGAAAGTTTCTGCCTGTAAGGAGGGGCAAGGTTTGGATGATGTGTCAATCACTGTGTGGCCCACTTCCTGGGCACAATTTCTGACTTCACTTTCAAGGTTTCCTTATTTCTGAATCCTGCCTCATGCCACCTTTTTTGTGGGTATACAGCTTGGCATGATGATGGTAATGATGAAACATTGCATCACAAGCTTCAGCACATGCACTGTCTCATAAACTGAGGGGGAAAAATTAAGCACACTGTTCGTCATCAATCATCTTCATCTGGACCTCCTTTGAAAACATCTGCACAAAATTGCATTTAACTCTTTGTAGACCAATATTTTCCATGCAACTAAGAGTTTTCCGATAATCTGTGGAAAAAAAAAAAACTACAGTATCTTTTTCTTAAATTAGTGGAATTTCCTAAATCGCACAATCATAAACAGCAGATTCATAATACGCGGCAACATCATGCAACAGTTTGCAACATCAGGAAATGGCAGAAATTACATGAAATTCGCAATGTAGGCTCAAAATTGATGCTTTTCTAATGCCTTGTGTAATATGCGCCACCATTACCTCAAGCCCACACACCTAGCCAGGTGTAAACCAATTGTAGTCAAGCATAGCAATTACTAAACCAATCATATTCAAGCCTAACACTTCCTTCCTGCGCCAAGCATGAAGGACGAGCGTGCCTGACGCCCCGGCGCACAGTTCAGTGCATTGTCTCCTCTCCGTTGTTAGCATGTGGTTTACCAGAGGACTTTTTTTCCTCCCATGCTTCCTCTGCCTGTCCAGTATTACCATGGCCAATCATAACCCTCCTAAGCCTGCAACTCCTTTGAGGAAGGGGAAGAAGAAGAAGCCAACGTTAACTTACACCAAAGAGTTAGATGTAATAAGGAGGATTGACGGCGATGAGAAGAAAGCCAAAGTTGCCCACTATTATAGACTCAACGAGGCAATACTTTACCAAACAGGCGCTGTGATTCTACCTACATTATAACAAACGATCTCAAGTAATTTTGGTACATATGCAGCACAGATAGTTAACTGCTGAATCGTGACAACAAGAAGTGAGTAGCCAAAACCCAAACTATACCTATTTTGCGCTATTTAAGGAAGCGGGCAGGTCGCCCCAGCAGTATTTACAAACGATCTCTCCAACTGGCCGCGTTGTTTAACAACCAATGCTCCGACTGGATGTGTCAGTGTATTATGCACTCTAACTCCACATTTATAGCTTTCAGAGGTAAGTTTTAAAAAATGGCCAGTAGATGTGTTAATACAGGAATAATAACAAGGTAACCTATGAAAAACTAATTTCAACAGAAAATATGGAAAGGCTACACCCATCTCATAAAGAATTAATGAACTGACAACACTTACGACGACACGGAGGCAGCTGCGGGCGACAACAGCGCCATTTACTTTTTCTCCACACTGGGCTTTGAGGGGTTCCTGAGGGAGGTTGATGAGGAAGCAGCACAGAGGTGGCAGAGTGAGTCAGCAGCACACTCACCTTGTGCTGAGAGGTCGCAGTCCACCTCAAGCCTTGGAACCCCTCCCCCTGCCCCCGTCCATTCAAACAATGTCATCAGTTTGAGTCAGGTAAGAATCTTACAGTACTGTTCATTCCATTAAATTGTTTCGTTTCGTTTTTGAAGGCTCCAACATGCTTGCATGCGTCACCCTTTGTCACTTAATGGCAGCTCTCCATGCTGCTCGATCTATTGCAGCCTCCCTGTTCAGGCCCTTAACTCTGAGGTCACACTTAATGACCTCGTACCATGTCTTTCTTGGTCTACCCCTCATAACCCCACACCCAGTATTAAAGCTTCTCACTTTCTGCACCCAATTATCATCCCCCATCCTCTCCACATGTCCAAACCATCTCAATCTACCTCTCCTCATCACATCACCAATACACTCCAGTCCCATCCTACCTCTCAACTGTTTCATCGTAAACCCAGACCCACCTAGGCCTTGCACGCAGGGACGTACTGCACATCCACCTAATCATTGTCATTTCTTTATGTTTGAGTCAGCGAATATCCTCTTCCTTTACTGCCCAGGTCTCACTACCATACAGCATCACACTCCTAAAACATCCTGCATACAAAGACCTCTTAGCACGTAGGGAGAGTCCTCTCAATGTCAGGAGAGGCAACAGCTCCCTTAACTTCTTCCAACCACTTCTCACCATAGCTACAGAGCTAGCTCCAGCCCCACCTCCAGCACACAACATGTCTCCCAAATAACAAAACTCTTCCACACACTCAAGAGACTCACCAGCAAGTTCAATCCTTTCACACCTAACAATCTCTACCTGCTCTCCTCGACACGCCGCACACACAAAATCAGCATTATCTCGCAGTCTACCTCTAATACCACTACATCTTTTGTGCACCCATTTATCACAAACACTGCACAAGATGAAATTACTTCCCAAGCCCTTATGGCAAACTGCACATGGCCACTCTCCCTCGTCTTTGATTGTACTGCCACCAACCCTAGATATCATCACTTTTGTTTTATCTGCATTTACCCTTAAGCCCTTGTGCCCCATACCAACTCTCCATTTTCTAAATCTTTCCTCCGCCTCCCTTTCATTCTCTGCAATCAACACAAATCATCAGCATACATCTCCCATGGAGTCCATTTCTGAAGTCACGTGAGAGGGCTTCAAGTACCATGATAAACAACATGGGACTCAAACTGACCCCTGATGCACACCAATGTTCACGGAAAACTCATCACTCAAATCTTCATTCACTCTTATCTGGGTGCGAGCACCCACATAAATGGCCATAAGCACCCTAACCAGCCACTCCTCCAAGCCAAGGTTTCTCATTGCCCACTTCACCACCTCTCTAGGGACTCTGTCAAAGGCATTTTCCAAATCAACAAAACAAAATACAGATCCCTTTTCTTTCCAATATATTTTTCCTGAAGCTGTCAAACAATGAATATGGCATCAGTGGTCCCCATGCCTGGAATAAACCCAAACTGCATCTCATCAATATTCACTCTTTCTCTAATCATATCTTCTAGAACTCTCTCCATTACCTTCATTATCTGATCTAAAAACTTTATACCTCTATAATTTCCCCTTTCCAAGGCATCGCCCTTCCCTTTGTACACATTGACAATTACACTCTTCAGCCAATCATCTGGGAAAACACACTCATATATAATCATATTTATCAGGTCAGTGACTAACCTCACCACTATATCTCCTAAGTCCTTCAACATTTTGGCAGTCAACCCAGACACACCTGCTCTCTTCCTCATCCGCATACTGCCTATTGCCTCACTCACAGTAGCAGCATCAATCAAAGGCCAAGGGACAAACACTGGATCTGCTGGCTCCAAACCTTCCCAGTCAAACTTCTCATTCAACAACCTTTTATAATTCTCTCTCCATGCATCTTTACCCCCTGCACGCTGGGGGTTTTCCGATGTTGCACACTCATCCCTACGGGAGGTATCCGTGACTGAAAAAAATACCCTTACTTCAAATATCTGCCAAACTATAACAGCTAGAGAAAAAATTAAAGATACATAAGAATCATCAATTCGTCCTCTTTCAAATGAAAGTATCCCCACGTCTCCGGGTGGTCCCGTCGATGAGTACAGATAATTTAAAGTTCAAAGGGTGGAGGGAAGAAGCTTGCGGCTACACACGTCAACCAGCATTGCTCCATGCCCAAAATCGTGATGTCCATACATGTCAGCCCCCGGTTAGGGGTTAATATCCCCACTGTTCACCACTACCCTTCCTTCATCATTTTTCACCCACTGCTCACCTGTAATATCCCGATTATCCCTCTTCATCTGATTTGCCACCTTAAATATCATATTTTTCCTTTCCATATGATTTAGGTTATCAAGTAAAAGTCTCTGTGACTCGGACTTCACCCAGTGTACCTCTCTTCTAGCCCTATGCTTGGCAGCCAACATTCCTCCTTGTTACCACCCTTCTTCCATTCCCGGAAAAGCCTTCTTTTCTCCTTAACTGCAGCTTCAACACCATCATCCCACCACCAGGTTACTTTATGTCTTGGTGGGCCTCTTGTCCAACAGCATATTGCATCAGTAACTCTCAAGAGGTTGTTCTTTAGGGCTCTGTACTGCTTATTTATGTCTCTGTCTACAGCTCCCTGTTCAGCCACCACTCTCTTCATCTCGCCATAGAAGGCATCCCTTATTGCTTGGTTTTTCCAACTTCCATATTTTCCTCCTAGGTACAGAAGTCCTCTTTTTCATCACTCATTCTTTAAGCAACATGTCACAAATCAATAGTTTGTGCTGCTGCATACACTCCTCACTTCCTAAAACTTTAACATCCCTCACTAACCTCCTATCAGCCCTTCTAACAAGAAATTAATCTATCTGACTGCTATTTCCCCCAGACTCGTACGTAATCAACGTACTCTCTTTTTTCCGAGTTGTTAGTGTTGGTTGGTGACCAGGTTGATGTAGGTTTACAGGTAAAGGGGGCAAGTTTACTGAGATGACAGACCCAAAAGCAATTTCCCCATAAGATTAGTTATTTCTAACTCACAGAATTCTCATATCACGGCGTGTGCTTAGTCTCATAAAGCCGCGATTTAAGAGATTCCATTGAACTTTAGTGGTACTGTAAATATCATGAAATTACAATGAATGTCTTGTTACCCTGTACAGGTATATATTTTTTAATGTTTGTCATTTTGCCCTGAGAAAGCTAATGAATAAAACGGTGGAACACTGCTTTATATATATATATATATATATATATATATATTTAATACATAAAATGGTACCCTACGGCCTACAATGTCTAATGTATAATAGGGGAACATTATGAATAATGGCTTCTGGCTTTTTATAAAGCAGATGCTGGGGTCTTAATTAGATGATCATGTGTGAAACAGGTCTACATTAACATGTGTTATGTCCAGTTAATTTGACACTCTGGACACTCTAGGAAGTGCTTAATGAACAATACAGAGTGGACTGCTCTATTCTCACCCTTAAGCACAAGAGGGTAGGGAATGAAGTGAAGTAACATTAAACAGCAAAATATAAAGAAGTTACACAAGTTTTTTCATTATGATGGCAAGCACACCCATGTTAGTTTGCTTGGAAGAAAGGAATGTTTTATCAAGATTACTAACTCATCAATGACAAAACGTTTAATATATTTTGAGAAACAGGCAATATGATCCTGGACTCTTTACATAAAAAATTTACAGATGCTATCATTCCAACAAAAACAAGCATTAGCAGAAATCAAATTATTTTTGTGTTTTCTTTTATTGTCATTCATCTTGTTCTCACTTTGGGTGCCTCAAATATCAGTGACTGTAATGGTACCAAAACACGCACTGCACAATGTTGTAAACATGAGTTAGCTGTCCTTACAATACCAGTAATCATATCTTCAAGAAATGTAACTACCAGTACAGTAAGACCTCACTATAACGGGCTAATTGGGGCTCAAGCCATTCCGAAAAATGCGTAATTCCAATAAAAGCGACATCCGGAATTCCCCCTGCTAACTCAGGATTTTTCCGATATTCTGTATCAGACATTAATCCAGATCGCACGAACGGTTTTTAAACTGTTTTGACTACCATTTCAGTACTGTATTGTGTTATAACTTCACTACATTAATCAAATGGTATAATATATATAATAATACTGCACTGTACATTGATAAATATGTCTTTTATTTACCTTACTGTGGTGAACGTAGCTGAAGTGGTCAGGCAGTCTGGACTGCTTCTGGCTTTATCGGACTTTTTCCGATATACAGTATAGGAATTTAGTCTGGTAGCTCCTCAAGTCTGATAAAAGCGAATTCTGGTCTACTGAAGTCCATTATATAGAGGTTTTCCTGTATACATATTGAACTGGTTTTGAAGGTAAATATTATTTACTTTCTTTCTGTATCTCTTACTGAGAAATTAAAGAAATGGACTGTATGTTACCACTTTTCATCATAACAATAATACTATATTGCAGACAACAAAATACTTGCCGAGTATACATTATTACATATTTAAGAAGCTTCCTTTAAACAAAACCATGGCATACCAGTATATAATGATACAGTAAATAAATTTCTAATACTTTATCAAACCTTTGTAACAGACTTATTATGCTACGAGGAAGTTAAACACCCACATATAGTTAATGCTAATAGACTGAAGTAAACAATAGTACTTTTGTGTTCACTGAACAATCAAATTTAGCTCACACTTTTCTTCTTCTCCCTATTGAAGAAAATCTTAGGGTTCCCATGTATACCTGACACAGTGAAAGCAAGATAGTTGTACTGCTACTTCATTAACTACTCACATTACACAAATTAGGCAGCACATACACAACTCATTTGTCATGTCCAGACGTAACAAGACCAGCTAATGCAAATTCTATTAAAGGAAAAGGTTTAACGGACTGAGAGTTTACAAGGCTGTTTGCAAAACTGGACAGAAAAACAATGTTTGTGAGAAAAAATATATTTATCTTTCATTAAAGTCCCGTAAGGTACTTTTAATAAATTTTAAAATAAAAAACATTTCAATATAGTAAACGCTATATGTACTGAACTAATTAGGAGGAAAGGCAGATGACATAGTTGACAGCTCTATGGTACACAGCCAGTTTGTTAGGGGGACCTACTACACCTAAATCTTGTTCAGTGGATACCTGATGGAGTTATATATGTTATATATGTTTTATATGTTCACACATTTACTTCAATTTTATGTGAGCCTATAGTGTGTACCTTGATGAAGTACAGATAAATGGTTAAATATTTTCAATCATAAAAAACAAAGATTTTTTTTTTTTTTTCCCCCTGGCAGCTGCCACCTCAGTACACTGGCCTTTTGTTCAATATATATGAAGGATGTTTGGTAGACTCACAGAGGGCAATATACCCGAAGGTAAGATTAATGAGGTTCAATACAGTGAGAGTTTACTGCATCATGGAACACCTAACTGGATCACACTTCCAATGACTATAATGAAAGATGCACTCTCTTCATATAAAACTCTAGGGATCTGATATGATAAGGGTTTCCTGCACTGTGGAAAATTTACTGGTCCATGCTACCACTGACTCTAATGAAAGATGCACTTTTTTTTTTTTTTTTTTTTTTTTTTTTTTTTTTTTTTGACAAAATTCAAGGGCACTTACCCCACTGTAAATATATGATATTCTATTTGTAGCTTACAGGCAGATCCCATTCCCACAAAAAATGCATGCTCCCTGACCTATCTATATTCTATTATTCTCAAAGAGTGACAGCTCAATATCTCCTGGTAAAAATACCATTCACAGCAAAGAGAGATGAGAACTGGTACTTGTCAGTATCCATGGACACTGCCAGCACTTAAAGGTGCTAATATAAGCGCACTAAATTTAATAAGTTTATTACAATGAGTAGGAAGCAAAATAAAAATTTGTCAAAGCGGATGAATTTCAGAATCTGGGGAAATCTACAAAGGCACAAAGAAAATGCATTAAATGCACTGTGGAGTAAGCATCCAAAATGATGGCGAGATGGCATCAGTCCATCTCAAGCTGGTGACAGTCAGGGCTCTGGTACCAACTGCCAGGCAGAGCCTTTTAAATTTTTACAAAACTCAAAGTGCATTTTTCGTACAATTTCAGGAATAGTGGATATCTTCTCTCCTCAACTTAGGTAGTGGACTGTCTCCTCTCCAACTATTTGGCATAGTTTATCAACTGGTAGCAGCTTCACCATATTTCCTTAGCTGCAAATACAATTACCTATGGAAAAAATAAAAGCTACATAATTTATTATGCACGCTAACTATCTTAGCATATCTGGTTTGGAAAAGTTGTCATATTTGGCATTCTAGTCAAAAAAATTGTCCCAAGACTGAGGTATAGTTTCCTTTAATTCTCAAAAGACCACAATTTTCTGAAGCTGCCCAGCAGCAATTCAGGGTTGATTTTTCAACTTGTACCAAGGTAAAATTTATTCTTGCAGATATGAAGAGCTTGAATTTACACACCTGAAAATGCCAGTCTCAGTCCCCTAGGCCTAATGGTTACTGCAAGACTGCCAGTGTCCTGGCAGTAAAAAAAAAAAATAATAAAAATAAGAAACAAAATAAAAAATGGCAGAAACCTAATTTTCCCCAGAGAAACTTACCAAAATCAATGAAATCAATGTAAAATATGTTTTTGTTGATGGAACTAGGTGTAGAAGTGAGCATTTAAAAAAAAAAAAAAAAAAAAAAAAAAGTGGGGGGAGGGGGGAAATTCAACATAAACTGAATTTTCATTAGAGAACCTAGCCAAAATCAATGAAATCAATGTAAAATATGTTTCTGTTAATGCAACTACAGTAGGTGCAGGGGTCAGCATAAAAAAATAATAATAATAAAAAATTCGGCAAAAACCTAATTTTCAATTAAATCAATGTAAAATACGTTTCTATTGATGAAACTATGTGCAGGAGTCAGCGTGAGGGGGAAAAAAAAAAAAAAAAAAATCTGTGGTGAGGGTAGACAGACACAGGCCGATCATGGCATGGAAATTACCGCGTCATAATCGGGAAAAAGAATAGGGAGGCAAGAAGGTGGAGGTGGTGTGGGGGGTGTTATGGTGGGAGGAAACGCATGCAAAATGCAATCATAGCATGGGAACTGCCAGGTCATTTGATATAAAAGGGGGTGGAGGGAGGGGGGGTTGACCAGGCATAAGACACCCCTCATATGATGCAGATGTGGTATTGCTGAGTAGTTTTGGTGGGAGGGGACAGAGCTGGCTGTATCCAATCAGCCAAAGGGAGGTGGAGAAGTGGCTGTGGGGGGGTCCTCCCTCCCACAGACCTGGTGAGGGGGCAGGATCTTCCTTCCCACCACCTTATCCCCTAATTCTGATTGGGTAGGACATTTATGTTATAAATGGGGCTGGCATAGTGATCGACAGTTTTTGACAAACCTTCTACAGTTGTCAGTCATAGGCCTCTATGTGGCAAACTTGCAAACTGACAGTCTTCAATCATAGTACTTTAGGGACTAATGAAGTGGCAGTACATCTCACCTACAGGCAACAAATGGAAACCAATTCAAGTCTGATACCTTTACAGCAGCTACTTGCAGATATGGACTGAATGTGAAAGATGGCAACATACTTTTACTGTGTGTTCCTTATTCCAAGCATTAATGTTTATTTCTAATCCATTAAACTTACTATCACACACCTACTGCAAAACCATTTCATTCATCAAAACATTTAAAATACAGTATTAGAATTAATACCAACAGCAGGGTCTCATATTACAAACTTCCTCACAATGTACCAAATCCCCCAAAATAACACTACAAAATTACTGGGTATTACACTGGCCTCATATTTTCATGCAAATGTGCCGGTATATACAGTATTCATTTAAATATTCTCAAAGTCTGTTGTTTAAAGACTCAATTCAATATGCCTAAATCTGCACTGCCTTTTATTTATAACGGGGCGTGCAACAACACTTCACCAGTCACTCTGAAGGGGGATTTGAGGTCATATCATTTGAGATCAAAAGTCTGTTACTAGTATGACCATCAAACCAAAATTTCTCCTACACACATATTTCTTTCCTAAAATAATTCTTTACCAATGTTCAGAGAACAAAGGAAAATAAGCAAGTACCTGAGAGATAATTATGACTGAGAAACAGACAGGACCTAGTTACTCAAAAACTTTGTGTTACATCTCCCTATAACATCATATATCACCTGCAGGGTCGTTGGTGCTTTAACATTTCAAATACCATTTTGTGACGTGCCATAACCAAATGTTGTATATGACTGCCTCAAAGCTGTCACATCAACATGTGACAAAACAAGTTTTCGTCACTCTCGATGTGAATTATACCAAAAACTTTCAAACAAGTAAATGCACACTGAAACAAACCAGCATACAGCATTATATCACATCAGCTGTTTTTCATCACTTGTCTTACTTGTGGAAGCAGTTAAACATCAGTGGTTCAAGGACACCACAGTACAGCACTGGGCAGGGTTGGTTCTCTCCTAGCTGACTGAAATCGGTGGCTTATTTCATTTTGTGTATTTCTGATTCAGTTCCAGAAACTGATAAAAAGGATGGTTTCTTTTAAAACTGAGATCAAGCAAGGAGAAAAATATTGGATACAGCAAAAGAAAATTAAATGAAACAAGAGGTGAAATAAGTACCGTAAAACACCGTAACTTCGGATAGCGCCCAAATTTTGGACATTTTGCGAAAAAATGTAATAATTGAAGCTTACTGGAAAAGACTGCAATATTTGCAAAAAATAATGATATGGGTAGGTACGGTAATCTTTAAAGATTATTATGTATAAGTCCTATTAAACTAGCCTGAATATGTGTGGGTGAAAAAAAGTTTATGAATCAAATGGAAAAAAATCGACAATTTCTAACCCTGCAAAACTTTGTTCACACAGAACAAACTGTTTCATTTGTAAGAACGTGATTAGTACGATTATATGTGGAAAAGTGTTGTAAGTACTGGGCAGTAAACTGTTTTAAAATATATACATGCATAATCTTGCTATGACTGTTTTAATGAATATCTCTGTATTTTTCAGAAAAAATTCCTAAATTCGGACAGACAAATTACTGGAAAAATACAGACTATAGGTGTGTGTGTGTGTGTGTGTGTGTTTTACAAGCACTGGCCTATTAGGAAAGTGTGTGTGTGTGTGTGTGTGTGTGTGTGTGTGTGTGTGTGTGTGTGTTTTACAAGCACAGGCCTATTAGGAAAGTGTGTGTGTGTGTGTGTGTGTGTGTGTGTGTGTGTGTGTGTGTGTGTGTGTGTGTGTGTGTGTGCTTTACAAGCACAGGCCTATTAGGAAAGTGTGTGTGTGTGTGTGTGTGTGTGTGCTTTACAAGCACAGGCCTATTAGGAAAGTGTGTGTGTGTGTGTGTGTGTGTGTGTGTAATTCACCGGGTCGGTCAGGATCACTTGATGGTCGTGATCGTCAGCTTTTACCCTCCCGAAAGGGAGCTGAGAGCTCATATAATCCGATCTAAGGGCAAGGCTGTGACCTTCACACACGCACACACCTGTCCCCTTGCTCGAGGGGGACAGTAACCACCCACTTCGTCAGTGAAACTTTTCGCAACCTGAGCGAGGCGCGAACTCCCGTCCACCAGTTGACAAGCGAGAACGTTACCACTGCACCAGTGAGCGGTGTGTGTGTGTGTGTGTGTGTGTGTGTTTTACAAGCACAGGCCTATTAGGAAAGTGTGTGTGTGTGTGTGTGTGTGTGTGTGTGTGTGTGTGTGTGGTGTGTCTGTATGTATGTATGTGTGTGTGTGTGTGTGTGTGTGTTTAAGACCAAAGTGTGTAGCTCGTTAATACATTCCACAGTACTGTCATAACATGTGCCTGTGTGTGCATGTGTCTGTGATTTGTGTGCATGTTAGTGGGTGTGTGGGTGTCATCAGAACCAGTAAGAAGTGTTCAACATCATATTATGTTATTTAAGTATGCATTTGTTGAGTCAGTGAGATATCTACTTGATAATTCCGTGAAGTTTTGTTTAGGAAAAAGAGATCAGTTTCCCTTACAGTTTGGAATGCATGCAATGCATTTTTACATATTTTTTTCGTCTGAAAAGTTTCTGAAGAGTTCTTAGTTATATTTATGGCCAGAATACCTCACTACAATGTGATATGATGCATCTTAACGTGATCTCAAATTATGAGCTCAAAAAAGAAGATATTTTTGGATATTTCTCTTTATATTTGTATAACTTGGGCCACGAGTGCACAATATTTTTTTTGAGATTTTTTTAAAAACTTTTAAAGTGTCCGAAGTTTGGCCAGTGTGTCCAGAGACAGGTGCTATTAACCTTTCTCATGTTTAAAGGGAAAATACTTGGATGTCCGAAGTTTGGAAGAGCTGTCCGAAGTTAGGAAATTTGTTCCTAACTTCGGACACTTGACAATGAAAAATAAACACACGAGTTTAGCGTGGCTAATTTTTTTTTATTATATGGACTCAGTAGGTACTGTCCCTGGCTACCACAGGACACCAA
>NC_137056.1:37615986-37815986 GCF_032717465.1 Coenobita brevimanus
ATGCTGTCTTGATTACTACTGGCAACTCAGCCTTAACCAGTCGTGTACAGACAGGACTTGAACAGGTATGTATCTGGATTCTGGGAAGTGGCTTTCAACCAGAACCATCAGTGGATAGACAGGACATGAAGTTAACAGTATTCAGTATGCTGCTTTTGAAATATTAGCTATATAATACAGAAAAATCAAATAAATGGAATAAATAAAAAAAAATCAGACTTCATTTTTTGATTTTTCAGAAAAAATAAAAAAAATCACCAACCCTGACTGTATAGATATATACTGTATGCAAAACAGAAATGTAACTTAGGAAAACAAATATGTTTTTGGAATACAGTATTAAATATTAAAACATGTAACTGTACAGTAGGTGCTACTCTGCATGGCACTGACCCATTAATACAAATGAGACTAGCAGTAGAAGTAGTTGCTGTTCCCTTGGCATTCTGGCCAAACAGCCCCCAGACTCTAAGGAAGGCCATTGCTGAGACCAGGCTTTCTCACAGAGCTCTCAAGGGGTGTATGTTGTGTTGTTGGTACAAGCAACTGTGTGCAATGCAATCTTCCATAATAATTCTTAATAGCATGGGGTGCTGTGTTCCATTCTGGACAGGCATCAGCTACTGAGTCATCCAGTCTCTTCTGATAACTTAAGAGGGCTGGATGATGCCAACATCTCGGTCTGGCCAGGTGGATCCTGTCCTCACGTGGGAGGTAGGATTCAGAAGGGTGGATATTAGGAGGCCGTGCATGCAGCTGTGTGTTGTCTTTGAGTGACTGAATGTGGCGGCGAGTGATCTGAGCATGGATATGCGTCTGGAAGCTGGTTTGAGAGGCTGAAAGGGGAGAGATGACAGTATCTGTGTATGATATTGTGTGATGAGTGTTATTTTGATGTTCCTTGGTGTGTGTGGATGTGCTGCCAGGTAGTGCAGTGGATGGAGTAGCAGTTTTTCAAAACTGTTCAAAATACTGATGCAGTGCTGTATATCAGTTAAAATTTACAACAGTACAGTACTTATAACTTCCCTTGATTTAAAGGTTGTAGAAAATAGTGTGGAAACAACAGTGACTTAGCAGGTCTGACAGCTATCTTTTGGTAACAGTAAAACAAATACTATAAGAAAACAACAAAAGGAAATAATTATAACACTAAAGGTAAACTGTAAATTCTGATTCATTCATATAATTATTTAGGCTAAAATGGGGGCAACAAATTAGCCTGCAAGTCTATGTAATATTCTTATATCTTTCTCATATTAAGAGCTTAACTACCAATAATTGCTGGGTAACAAGTAACCTGTCAATAAACAAGTACAAAGGTGTCAGACAAAGGCAGAAGCTTAAAGGTCCTAATATGAGGCTTCACTAAAATCACAAGTCTACAGGAGCTACAGGGCCCTAATAGGGGGCTTCACTAAAGGTGCAAGTCTACAGAAATAAAGCATCTCGTCTCAAAAAAATCAGAGAATAAGAACACAGCCATTCCCCATGATACTCCCAAACCTAAAAATTACATATGAAGGTATCAACTTTTGTTTTAATGTGCATAAATCTACCATGGTTGTTGAGCCTTTACCCAACTTGAGGCTATGAAAACAAACACATGATGAGTCATGTTATTTGTAAAGGAAACTATCTGGGCATATAGCAAACATAGTATGTGAACTCTTTGTTCACCTACAACTAACAGATGCATTTTATTGGTGTGTGTATGCTGATGTAAATTAAATACATATTTTTCTTTCTACATTCTACTCTAATACCTCAAACCCCCTTCAAGGGATCAGTTTTAATGGCAAAATGATAGTCTATTAGCTTTACCACCATTACCCTCAATGAAATAGTGAAATCTTTAAAATAAATTAATTACCTTTTATGACTTGTAAGCCTCATTAAAATGAGGCTTTTTTTTTTGTAACATATAACAATACACTGACATCAGAGTACTTATGTTTCTATGGACCAACACCATCAAGTAAATCAAAAGTCCTTCTCATAAAAATACCATTCTAGCTGTGATCACAGCTCTGTGACAGGGTATTGCAGTAATGACTGAAAAAAAATATGGGCTACATGATTTAACAGCTGCACCAATACAGTACTTACCTACCAGATATATGCAAACTGAATGTAGTTGGCTAAGCCAATTTCTTCACAATAAATCTGGCTTAGTGTGAAAGATGTGTTTCTTATGAAAATTTACTTCCAACAATAAAGTTTTTCCTGCTAACAGTACTAGTAATCAAACTACTGCACTATGGTCCAAACTTGCAAGTCCTTGCTGAATTTCATCCTGAATGTTGTCATGACATACGATAAATAAGCATATCATAACTTGTAATCACTTTTGTTTTGTAAATTAAAACAAGTTGACATACAAAAAGCAGTTAGAGAACTGAAAGAAAAAGTTATATTTATACAGTATAACTATTGTTATATGTACATGTATATACAAAAATGATTGAGGATGATGCCTTAATTAAAGTTACACTGAGTATACAGATGACAATTTGGGATGGCGATGTGATGGGGCTGAACATGAGATGGGTTGATGAGAAATGGCAGGACTAGGTAAAGTGTGGCTGGATGACGGGTGTAGGACATGACAGGGCAGGGCTGACTAGCATATGGTGCAGGTGGACGTACTGACACAGGAGGTGGTGGTGTCACCCGGGATCATGAGGTGCTTTTTCTTGTGTTTATCTGTCACTGGTAGACCCTGTGGTAAAAAGAAAGGGAAAAAAAAAGAAAAAGAAAAAAAAGAAAGATAAATTCTGTACATCAAATTACAATCCTAACATATGCAAACTGAATGGTAGGGGTTACAAAGAACACTAAACTTATTTCCTCAATCATCACTATCACCAAGATCAACAATCATCACTATCACCAAGATCATCTGAACCACATTCATCCATCTTCCAACCATGTTCTGCCCAATTAGTTGCATAGGGCCCTGGGGCTAGGCTACTCAGTTCAGACAATGAAGGAAAAGACAAGTCACTCACCCCTGTGCAACATTATGTGAGCAAAAAACTCTGACCTTATAAAGATTTAATCCGTTATGGGCAACATCCCAAAGGAGCACATTAAATCACAACACAACCATGCATCCATTTACTCGCTATACGGTTACCAACCAATGTAGTAAAAATGAATTTTGGGGTTATGGGAAACCATATGGCTTGTCATGTCACTCAGTGTGCCGTAAAATCACCTGAAGGCAGTACAGTACTACATAGTGAGTGGATAGTGAGTGTTCCCACCTACCAGTAAGATCCATCCATCCATCCATCATCCAATCCTATGTCACCCCACAGAAGAGTGTAGGAACCCGGGGCTAGGGAAGTTGGTACTGACATTTAAGATGAGAGTGACCAGCCTCACTCATCCCTCAATTGCATTACATGAGCAATAAACCCCAACCACCCCTTGGATATATAACTTCAATGGCTCAATCCGATTGGAGTGCCATAATTACCCACTAAACCACCAGGTGCCAAAATTTGGTTTTATGGTTACCACCCAGCGTAGTAAATGATTTTCTGGTGTACAGGAAACCATCTGACTTGTCACTCAGTGTAGAGTCACCCACAGGCAGAAAGAAGAGGAAAGAATAAAGGAAAGAAAGACAGAAGAGGGAGTGTAATGTCACCCATGGGCAGAAGGCCAAGGAAAGAATAAAGGAAACAAGGGCAGTAGAGGACGGAAGGAAAGAAGGATGGAGGAGAGAAAAGGGCTGACACCTGAGAGCAGCACTACACTGAATAGTGGATGGTGAGCAACCCCACCTACCATAACCAGTATGATCCCAGTATAAAAAACAGGGTGGGCAGGAACGATAGAATATACACACAGGGTTACCAATAGAATACACAACAAAATGGGCCCCACAATTAACAGTGTAAATCAGCATGCAAAGGCAGATTAATACTGACATCTGAACTGGTGTGGAAATATTCAATGACAATAAGTACCTCATCGGAATCAGATTTTTCTTACATGATTTATACCTTTCAATATACACGTACTGCAAAGATTTCTAACTTTCATTTCCAGAACAGTGAAATTGTGTTTTAAACACCATGTTCTTTCCATTCTTATTAATGGCAGAGAGTTATCTAATACTAACGAACTTAATGTCATGTCCACTATGAAAGATGATAGGAAATACAGTATTGATTGTTCACATTCCACTTACCAGTTAGTAGTGTTCAGAACACTGATTTGACTTGTAGGTGGTCGTCCAAGAGATGCGAGCACATTTTAAATACATTGTTGTGGTAAGTAAGGGCACTCACCATCCACTCACTCAAGGAGGTGCTGCTTTGGGTATCTCCCCTTTCCTCTCTTCTTTCCTTTCTGTTCTGTCTTTCCTCTTCCTTCTGCCTATGGGTGACTTTACACTCCCTCTTCTGCCTGTCTTTCCTTCATTCTTTCCCCTTCCTTCTGCCTATGGGTGACTCTACACTGAGAGACAAGCCAAATGGTTTCTTGTACACAAGGAAACCATTTGCTACGTTGTGGTAACCATTTAACCAAATTATGGCACCTGGTGGTTTTAATGAGTAATTAAGGCGCTCCAATCGGATTAAGCCAGTGAAGGTTTATATCCAATGGGTGGTTGGGGTTTACTGCTCATGTAATGCCACTCAGGGATGAGTGAGGCTGGTCACTCTCATCGTAAATGTCAGGACCAACTTGCCTAACCCCAGGCTCCTAAGCTCCTCATGGGGTCGACATAGGATTGGATGATGGATGGATTATTCATCCATTCATCCATCATCAAATCCTGTGTTGCACCATGAGGAGCATAGGAGCCCTGGGCTAGGCAAGCTGATCCTGACATTTAAGATTAAAGTGATGACTACAAATATTTTCCATATTCTCTATTAATCATTACTGCTCTTCATGTCTGTGTACCATAACAATAGGCTATCCATAAATATTGTGCAGACCACTTTAGTACAGGTGAAATCTGTTTACATGCAGAGTTTGGTCTGATGATGTGGATTTTCTTTTTCTACTGCTGTGAAATCATGGTGCTTGAGGAAATAATACTAATACAGTAATACAGTAGTAAATTACCAAGTAATCACCAAAGTCACAGAGGTGGCCCTAAAGACAGAATTCCACCATTCACTGACAGAAAGGAGTGACTAGCTTCAAACAGACAAGTTCTAAAATCTCACAATCATCCTTACATCATGGATTATCTTCCCATATATTACCATTATCATATCTAATTAGTACATGTAGACAAATTATAAAAAAAAAAAAAAAAAGTCAGCTGCTTCTCCAACTGGCCTCAAATTGACAATGTTGGGAGTCTAAGTGTTAGTTTCCTTATGAGGCTACTCAGCTGCAAAAAATAAAAATATATAAATAAATTAAAAAATTAAATAAATTTATCACTTGCTTGTATAACAGTGGTAGGTCCTTGATAATTTGATGCAGGTTAAATAGCTAATAAACAACTCAGCTGCCAGAGGGCTGTGTGTGGTACTTTCCAATCAGGCATATGAAGTCTGAGTGTTGGTTTTAACGACAGCCACAGTGAATATGTCAGTGATAATGGAGTCTTAATTGCCATACAGTAATTATTTAAAAATTCATAAACTGGTGTGCACTTGTACTGATGTCACAAACTTATCTTTTCATTCATTCATTCATTAACTAATCCAGTGATGCCCCTTGAGGAGCATAGGAGCCCGGGGTTAGGAAAGTTGGTCCTTACATTTAAGATGAGAATGATCAGCTTCACTCATTCCTGTGTGGCATTACATTAGCAGTAAACCCAAACCACCCCTTCTGCACATGCTCCATCTGATTGGAGAGCCTTAATTACCCACTAAACCACCAGGCGCCATAATTGGGTTATATGGTTACCACCCAGTGTTGTAAATGGTTTCCTGGTGTACAGGAAACCATTTGGCTTGTCACTCACTGTAGAGTCACCCGTAGAAAGAAGGAAGAGGAAAGAATGAAGGAAGGAAAGACAGAAGAGGAAGGATGGAATGAAGGAAGGAAGAGAGGAAATGGTAGGCACCCAAGTGCAACACTACACTGAGTGGATGGTGAGCACCCCCACCAACTTATCTTTTCAAAAGCTATTTTTACATTTGGTTAGTTTACCACAACAAGTAATCTTTCAAAAACTGAAGTACAATAGGGTACTTACATACACATGTATAAAAACACAACTCACATGAAAAACTTCCTCCTGACTCCATGCAATATTTACTACAATAATTCATACATCTGTACTTTAACTACATGTAAATAATCTACATTACAGACGCTGTTAGCAGAAATACTTATTACAGTACTGCTTGGACATTATCATCATCCTGTTCAAATGCACAACAATAATTTGAAAAAAAAAAGGGGGGGGGGATGGGGAGTGGCCTAGTTTAATTATGGGGTGGTTCAAGGGGAACTGTTTGAGGGGTCCAGGGGTATTCACCCAGAAATCTGAAATTGCCGATATATTTCAGGGGGCCAGAACCACCACAGCCATCCCTCTGGCTAAATCACTGACCCTGACCCTTTTTCTCAGTTAAGGATTAGGTGATGTAGGATTAAAAAGAAAGTAAAAAACACAGATGAGGACAAACTTTCAACTGCATGCATGTGAAATGGACCAGACATTCATTCACACATTACTGAAGCCCCTAGAATCCTGGTTCCTGCATCGTTTCGTTTCGTTTTTAAAGGCTCCAACATGCTTGCATGTGTTGGCCTTGGTCACCTAATGGCGGCTCTCCATGCTGCACGATCCATTGCAGCCTCCCTGTTCAGTCCCCCAACCCTAAGGTCACATTTAATGACCTCGTTCCATGTCTTTCTCAGTCTACCCCTCATAACCCCACCCCCAATATTAACACTTCTCACCTTCCTCACCCAATTATCATCCCCCATCCTCTCCACATGTCCAAACCACCTCAATCTACCTCTCCTCATCACAACACCAATACACTCCAGTCCCATCCTACCTCTCAACTCTTCCATTGTAAACCCAACCCCTCCAGGCCTTGGACGCAGGGACGCACTGCACATCCACCTAATCATTGTCATTTCTGTACGTCTGAGCCGGCGAATGTCTGCATATAACTTACAATACCATATTATGCAGTGTGGAAGACATTGCATTGTGGAAGATGCACTTTTTCTTTTTCTTTTTCTTTTTTTTATGGCACTGGCTCAATCAGTAGAGAGGTGGCCTGCAGTCCTAACGGACATTGGTTCAAATCCCTGCTGAGGCAGGGAACAGTTCATGGATCTGAATTTCAGAACAAAAAAGGAGACTTTACTGGTCTACCAGAAGACCCGCCAACATGTGGTAAAAACACCCCCCCTGATATCAATACACTAGTACTGTATGAGACAGTCCTAGCAGGTATTCAATATGGACAGTGGGCATTAGCACCGAAGTGGTGACATGTGGAGATGTAAGAGGACTACTGGGCCTCGGGGCTATGCCCTGAGGATAGGCACCGAAGTCTTTGCCCTAAGTCGGACACACACATGGGGGGAGGGGGGGGAGCTCATATCATCATTTTTGTACAAACATACATTCATCACCATCAATCATCCAGGCCTCCTTTCCCACCCTAAGGCAGGGTAAGGAGCAGCAATGTCCAGACAGCCCAAGTTTGCCCAATCCAATGGGTCACACTTCCATTCACTCATCATTCAAGCCCCTAGAATCCTGGCTCTATCTCATATGCCAAAACCTTTCATTACATTCTGCAGCTTCACATATACGTATCCAATGGAGTCAATTTGAATGCTGCCACATTAAAAGGCAGGGCCAAATACCTGATCATGCACTTCTCACAGCATTCATCCAGCCAGCTCGATCTCTTGTCAGTCCCCTAGCCTCACCACCTTCCACCTTCTCAGCCTACCTCACCTCCTCCCTCCTTCAAATTTGCTCAGATGTACCCTTTTCACCACTCTATTGTTATCCATTCTCTCCACATGATCATGCCATCTTAGTACATTCTCTTCGATTCTGGTGTCCACAGACTTCCTCATTCCACATCTTTCATGAATCACAGTATTTTTGTATCCTATCCACTCTCTGTACTCCACATGCATTCCTCGGCAGTCCCATTTCCACTGCTCTTACTCTTTTCATTTTCATGCCTCACCATAGTCTCACATCCATATGTTAAGTTGGAACTAACACTCTTTTACGTAAGCCTCATGCAGCTGGAACACTCAAGCCTCTGTTTCTTATCAAGGCCTTCATTGCACCTCCTACTTTCCTTCCTTGTGTCACTCGACTTTCCACTTCTTTTGCACATTTTCCTCCCTTTTTCTATCACTGTACCAAGGTATTTGAACTCTCTCAACAATTCCAGCCTCTCTCCATTCACTGTAACATCACACTGGGAGACACCTTCTCTCTCAGTTACCATCACTTTACTCTTTTCTACATTTACTCTCAGGTCACAACGCTCACAGACATCAGCAAAACTCTGCACTAGTCTACCAAGTCCTTGTCCAGTATTTGCAAGTCGCACTGCATCATCAGCATACAACAAATTTGGGATATTCCATCCATCACCAACATCATCCCTCTCTCCATTACTTGTGTTTTTAATTCTCTCATCACCTCATATATATATATATATATATATATATATATATATATATATATATATATATCCATCTATCCATCATCCAATCCTACATTGCCCCATGAATATATATATATATATATATATATATATATATATATATATATATATATATACATCCCCCCAGCCATCCATCATCCAATCCTACATAGCCCCATGAATATATATATATATATATATATATATATATATATATATATATATCCATCCATCCATCCATCATCCAATCCTACATTGCCCCATGAATATATATATATATATATATATATATATACACTGTATATATTTTTTTATGCAAGGAAGAAGGAATCAAAGGCCACGAGCCCGCAATAAGAGTTCCATCCAAGAGAAAAACAAAATACAAGAGAGAGCCAAATTCGAGATCCATTCATATATATATATATATATATATATATATATATATATATATATATATATATATATATATATACAGTATTTTGTCGTACAGTATACTTTTTCAAGATCCGTACATGCCATAAACACCTTACAGTCCTACTCACAAGTCTTCTCCACTATCTGTCTCACTGCAAATATTTGATCCACACATTCTCTGCCATTCCTAAAGCCACCCTGTTCATCACTCACTAGGACTTCTGATATCTCTCTTAACTTCTCTATAATAATTCTTCCATATAACTTCCCTAAAACAGTCAATAAACTTATGACACAATAATTCTTGTACTCACTTTGCTCACCTTTATTTTTGTACAGGGGCACAATCACAGCCTTTTTCCACTCTCCTGGCACAGTTTCACTCATCCATGCCTTCTTACATATCTCCAACAAGCACTTCACTCCGGTCTCTCCATTACACTTAATCATCTCTGCATACACCTCATCAACCCCAGCTGCTTTCCCTTTCTCAGCCACTTCACAGTGTTCTTCACACGTGTGAGAGCACTTTTCCTGGCACTGCATTCCTTCTCTGCACACTCCCAAAACCAATCATGTTTACAGCCGCTCTGTGCTCTCTATTCCCATTCATCAGGCTTTCAAAATATTCTTCCCATCTGGTCCTTACTTCATCCCCATTGTTTAATAATCTACCATTTACATCCTTCACATTCTCACATTTCTTTCCGATTCACTTCTACATTCCCGCACCTCTTTCCAGAATAACTTCAGAGTAATTTGCATTCATTTTTCTTCCTAGACCATTATTTACTTCCTTCTTTTTCCTCTTCACTAGTCTCTTTACATGCTTGTTGCTCTCAATATATTCAGTTCTTATTTCAACTGAACCCCTGTTCTGTAACCACTCTAACCATTTCTTCCTCTTTTCCACCACTGCTCTCTTAACCTCTTCATCCCACCATGCCATACTTTTCTTCTTTGTTGTCACTCTTGCCACACCACACACTGCTTTTAGCATTCCTAACTATGCAATCCCTATACGCATTCCACAGCCTGTCCAGATCCATTTCATTCCAATTCACTGATTCTAACTCCTCCCCTACTTTGGTTCTGTATTCATCTGTCATTTCATTGATCCTCAGCTTCTAGTCTTTCTCCCTGACTGCTCCTCTCTCTCCTGGTTCACCTCGCTCCTCTCAGCTTGATTTTGCATAACACAATCATGTGATCTGATGGACCTCCACACTGTCCTCTCACGGACCTCGTATCAGCAACCGTTCCCAGCATCAACCTCTCCACGAGCATGTAATCAATCAGGCTACTTTCAACACAATCCCCGTTGCCTCTATACCATGCATATTTATGTGCATCTTTTTGTTTGAAATAGAAGTTACAATCGCACAACCTCCTTTCCTGACACATATCCTCCAGTCGATTCCCATTATCATTTTCTCCTGGTACTCCATTACAACTCATTATGTCATCCTCAGGACCAATGCTTACTCTTCCATTCATACTGTCCATTACGATCATTTTATGGCTCCTAAGCATTTTTCCCCATTGCTTCATTCAGCTCATCCCAAAACCTCTTTCTCTCATTCCTGTCATCACATGGTGCATACGTTACAATCACTGCCACTTTCACCTCCTCAAACTTGAACTTGACAGACATTCATCTCAAGTTGACCATTTGTAATCTCTCATTCCACTCTGTCACACCTCATTCATCAACAAAGCAACTCCTTCCTTGTGGTGGTGGTTGGACTGACTGGCAGCAGGCATCTTTTCATGTAGAAATGTGGGCCTTTGTTGCAGGTAATTATCATCTTTATTCTAAAGTAAAATAATAGTCAATAGAAATGAAAGCCTGTAACAAAGGCCCACACTTCTACATGAAAAGATGCCTGCTACCAGTCAGTCCACCCACCACTGTGAATTTGTCTAAATTCATCACAGGTCCTATTCTGTTAGTATGAAGATGACAAGAAGCAGGATATTTTGGGTACCACTAGTACAACGATAAGAAAATATATGCATACTGGTATATCAGCACCTTAAGATATTTAATGCTTACATCTGGAAAAATGAACAGAGAAGTAAACGAACAGATGACAGTAACAGCTTCAAGTTTAATCAAATGTAAATTGGGGACTTCAAGAACTCTCTGCTGACTTCAGTGGACAACACCACTGCTGCACAACCAGCAACCGGTACCACAGTAAACAAATATATATTGCACAGGTTATGTGGTTGAGTCTTCAACATTTTTCTAAAATCCACTGAATAAATACTCAAGTGCTTCCTAATTTCACAACATATAAATAGTATCAGTAAAATAAGTTTCATATAATAGAAAATACATATGAAAAGAAAGAGATGAGGTAACCATCTGCATAACAGCAGGCTGCTCGGAATAGGTTCTACACTAGCATCTCCCATAACTCATCACCTTCATCTTCGAAAATGCATGGGGATTTCTCAAGGCACTTTATTTTAAGGAAGAAGTGCATTTTCCATGCTGTAAAATAAACCTTTTATTTCATGCTTGAGGGTGCAAAAGTGGACATCTGAGGATTAAGTAAGACTAAATGGAGAGGTGTGAGTAAGAAAGAGTGGGTGTATGGATAGGGTATATGCGTGGGAGCGTGGGAGTAGGTGAGAATGAAAGGGTAAAGAGGGTACTGTATATGTATTGTTGTGTGCAAGAGATGGATGAAGATAAGAGAGTATGGATCAGTTGATTCACAGATTGTGTGGGTAAGACTGAAAGTAGGTTTATAAATGTGGGCGATTCTATGTGTGTATATGCCAACATAAGATCGTGCAAATAGAGTGAAAGAAGAGTTCTGGACAAATGTGGAAGCATGCATGGAAAAGTCTGACAGGAATGAGTTTTTTTGATTGGAGATATAAATGAAAAAGCAGGGAATGTGAAGGTGGATGGAGTAATTGGTGAGTAGGGTGTGCCTGCAGAAGTGGATGAGAATGGCATTGCTCTAGTGGACATTTCTGCAGAGAGGGAGTTGTTTGTTGGCTGGTGATAGCCAATACCGTCTTTGGGTACAAAATGATCCAAAGGTATATGTGGGAGGTGAACAGAAATCAATGGAAGGCAATGATTGATTGTATGTGTGTGGATGACAGACTGAGAAACTATGTAATGGATGCAAAAACATACAGAGGCTGGGGGAAAGGACTTTTGGACCACCACTTGGTGGTGGTGAAAGTCGAGGTTCAAGTGCAATGGAGGAAGAGAAGGACAGACAGACAGCAGGCCGTAGTCCATATGATGAGGGTAGAAAGGTTGCAAGATGATAAACAAGGCAGAATATAGGAGAAAAGTGGAGAAGCGATTGGGCAAACATGCTTTGGAGCAGATGGGGGAGGTGGGAGGTGTGCAAGATATTCCCAGAAGAAATCTGTGCAGCATGTGAGGTGGCGTGTGGGGTGAAGAGAAGACATAAGAGGCTGCAAAGAACAGCATGGTGGAATGAAGAGGAGAGACAAGCTGTGGCATAAAAGAAAGCACATAGAGAATGAATAGCAAGCAGAAGCATGGAGGATGTTAGAGACGGAAAAGTTATATGTAGAAAGGACGAGACAGGTGAAAAGATTAGTACGAGAATAAGGAGAGAGTGGATGAGGAATTTCGAAGGAATCTGAGCATATGGTGGAAGGCATGTAAGAAAATGTTCTGGAAGAAGGTAAAGACAGTTAGACAGGGTAATAAAAAAGTTAGTAGGGGAGTGAAAGATAAAAATGGTGGATTGATAATGGAGAAGGGAAAAGAAGTTAGCAAATGAAGAGAACACTTTAAGGAACTATTACACAAACAGAAAGAAAGTAATGCAAGCACAAGTGGTTGGGAAATCACTAGGAGAAAGAGATATGAAGAAAGGAAGAGATCAATAGGATGGAAGTAGTGGAAGCAATGAAGAATGTCAAAATGGGGAAGGCCCCAGGAACTGATGGAGTGTGTGGTGAAATGATGAAGCACGGGGTAGAGATAGTGGTAGAATGGGTATGCAAGATGTACAGATCAGCCTGGGAGGGAGGTAGAGTCCTGGAGGATTGGATGTTTTTTCATTCATTCATTGCCAGACACCATGTATCCCAAACGGGGTGGCCAACGGCTTAGAGTTAATTGTTTTACAGGGAGGGGCACTAATCCTCCACCAACCCCACTCGACATGTAGGGAGAACGTTATGCCAACAGCATCTGGTGTTCCCAGGCGGTCACCCATCCAAGTACTAACCAGACCCAACGTTGCTTAACTTCGCTGATCGAACGGGAAGCGGTGTACTCAACGTGGTATGGATTGGATGTCAGGTATAATTATTCCCCTGTACAAAGGAAAAGGAGGAAAAGAAGTGTGTGGTAATTATAAGGGCATTTGTCTTCTTAGTAAAATAAGAAAAGTGTATGGTAGGATACCTACTGACTGAGTTAGGGATATAACAGAGGAGATAGTTGGAGAAGAACAGGGAGGTTTTAGGAAGGGAAGAGACTGTGCAGATCAGAAATTCATCTTAAAATCTTTAGTGAAAAAGTTTTTACAGAAGGGAAAGAGGTTGTATGCTGGCTTCATGGATTTGAAGAAAGCATAAGACAGAGTGGATAGAAAAGGATTGTGGAAAATATTAAGAATATACAGTATGGGGTAAATGGGAAGTTACTGAATGCCATGAAGAGTATGTATGAGGGTGCTAAGGCTGCAGTGTGTGTGGACAGTGAACTGAGTTAATTTTACTTTCCAAATGTTGGACTGAAACAGGGATGTGTCGTGTCTCTATAGCTGTTTAAACTGTATATGGATGGGATTATAAAAGAGGTCCAAGGTAGGGCAGTGACTGCTGGAGAGGTCCTAATGAGCGAGGGCAGAGTTTGGAAACTTCCAGATCTATTGCTTGCAGATGATAGATGATACTGTATTATTACAGTGAAGACAATGCGGAACTGCAAGGCTTACTGCATGAGTTTGGGAGTGTGTGTAAGAAACAGAATCTAAAGATGAACGTAGAGAAAAATTTTGGCCTTTAAGAGAAATGACGTCACTGAATGTACAGTCAGGTTCAATGATAAGGAAATGGAAAATATGAGTGCAATTAAGTATGGTACCCTCATACAGTGAACGTATTCACAGTAAACGAATCGCCTAGTGAACGAGGGAGGGGTAATCAGGTCTACGAAACCATAATAAACGAGTTGAACCCCCAGTGAATGAAATCGGGGGAAAAAGTAGGCCATAACTGCTTTCTCCATGTTGAATGCTCCCACCCATCCCCAGCAGATCACCTTAGGACACATGAAGTGCTCAGTGCAGCAGAAACCACTTTTCATTAATACACTGAAAGGCAAAATACAGAAGTCAACAGAAGAAAGCAAACACTCATCACACGATACTACCGAACTCAAGAACAACAGGAGCCAGTTGCCCCTACATCTTCTGCTACACTTCTTGGAGAAGACGATGATGATGTGACATCAGTGATGTCATTTTTGGACTTCGAAGGTTTTATGGAAGAGGTGAAAGAGATAGAGGCACATGGGGAAGTGGTTCAGTCAATTGATGAGGATGGGACTGGTGATGGGCAGAGATGCCAATTTGGCACTTTTGATGCTAGAGCTAGTGCTTTTCATAATAATTTAGTGCAAATAATTATCAGATTTTCTTCTATATCTAACATGTTTTGAAGTCCAATTTAACATGAAAATCTGAACTGTTCACCTATAGTTAAGTGCATTTTAAAGTTGAGCTTGGCACTTTTCAAGATTTCTACTTGGCAACACTGGTGACGGGAATGGGGGAGTGGAGGGTGATGTGGTGGGGTCATCCTAAGTGTATCTCCCTGCCTTGGAACCACATGTATTCAAGCCAATCAGGACTGCCATCTGCTCCACTTAAGGTAAATAACCATGTGTTTGTTATCTGTACAAATGTGCCCTTTAGTATGTCTCTATGGCTCAAAAAGTGGACTCTGAGGGAAAGGCGCCACCCATTTTCTATTTTTCCCATATGTTGTTCGCTGTGAATGAATTCAAAGTGAACGAGCTCACCTGCTGCCCATAAACTCGTTCACTGTGCGAGGGCACTGCACTTGGGTAGTGTGATAAGTAAGGACAGAAGTTTGGAGGATGAAGTGTTTGAATGAGTGCAACAAGGAAGAATGGTTGCTAGTTCTCTGAAAGCTGTGATAAGAAATAGGGAATGAGCATGGAAGTAAAAAAGTCGCTGCATGATAGTATTGTGATACCAGCTCTGACACAAAAAAGTGATGCCTGGACCTTATTGGATGGACACAAGTCAAGAATGAGAGCAGTGGAAATGAGTTATCTGAGCAGAGCATGTGGAGTTACATGGAAAGACAGACTGACAAATGAGGACGTGATGAAGCATTGTGGTGTGAATGTGGATGTGATAGAAAACATTAGGAGCAATACACTGAGGTGGTTTGGCCATGTGGAGAGGATGGAGAGCGAGGGTGAGTGAGGTAGCAGGGGGGAGGGGGAGGCCAAGGATGAGATGGAGGGATGGAGTGGAGAAATATGTGAGAGAGGGGGGTGTGAGCTGGCAGGAAGGCTGTGAAACGGTGGGGGACAGGGCAACATGGAGACGATTTGTTTGTGCCCACCCCTTAAAGGACTGAGAACATCTGGCAAGGGACAGACAGACAGACAGAGTTTCTTCAGTAATCAAATACCATATCCCATCTTACCTGTCTAAAGACAGCTATAAATACTACAGTATTCTCTGATTACTAACCTGTCTAAGTCGAGTGGTATGGTTGTGAATGGTGTAGCTCTTCAGATGTGACTTGATGGGTTGTGGTAGTGGGAGGTGCTCAATACCATACACTGTGGTAGTGGCAACAATAGCCCTGCTGCACAGTTCCTGGAGGCTTAACACTGCAGACACAAGTTTTGTTACACTTCATATCAAACATTCATTCACATATCATTTTATTCTAATAATCAACTACAACTACAAGAGTGGAGAGGGGGAGGGAGGAGGTGCTAACATACCTTGATACTTTTATTTAAGATCACGTGCATTAATGTGCATCAACCCTGATTAAGTTCTACCCCCTACCCTGTTTTAATGTTTAGTCTCTCTCCTTCCCTCCATTACTGCAGTGTGAGAGCTATGTACCTTTATTAGCTCTCCAGAGCCGCTCCATGCCATTACGTCTGAGTGCTAGTCTTGAAAGTTCAGTGAAGCTCTCCACAATGTTGAAATCACACAGAGGACTCACTTCAAAAAGATTAACATGGTTCTTTGCAGCATACTGCTCAGCTTGGCTTTGGCTAACTTGCCTCTTGAATGCTAGATGAAGCCTGTTTCCTATTAGCACCTTGGGCACTCCTGGTGCATGCTGGAAGTTGAAACAGGTTAAATACATTCAACATTTATATTTATCCTGGACTGTAACAGCACACAAAATACAATTCCAGTTATATGATTCTTTCACTATGGTGAGAACATTTATTCTTTCTACCCCATATAGTATGCTCAACTTTTGGGAGATCTTTTACAGACTGGGGCTTCAGTATCATCTCCATTAACCTCTTCATATTGCTAAGTCTCTCCTACACGAAAAAAAACTGCTGAGTTATATCAGCAACACAATTTAAAAACAGCATCACTGTATGGAAGGGAATAAAGTTTGTTAATGATGTGCAACACCTGTAAATGTCATGAGTACAGGATTGTGTAAGTTAACAGACCACTGGCATAAGACATATTCCTGCCCTGAAAAATATGGTGGAATATATACCTACTATATAACAGACATAGATGACACTGAAACCCAGTAAGAACCAAAGAATAACTAATCATCTACATTTTCATTTGAACATATGAATGAGATGTTTAAGGCCAAGGTCTGATATTATACTGCAACTTTAAGGTACCAATAATTTTGATCTGAGCATCATTTTAAATGAATGATGATTACTATAGTCACGGCGTGCGAGTCTGAGGTTGTCATTATCGTGCCCAAGCAACATACCCATCAACAGTGCACCAGATTTCGTGTAAAATATGACACGCCTGTGATTTGTGTATAATATATTCATGTATAATAATATGCATTATCTATTCATGTACAATAATACAATTTGTGTATAATAACATATGAAATTGGACGCACTGTTGACAGCTAGGTTGCCAGGGTAGGATAATCACGACCTCAGAGTCGTGCGTCGTAATTATACAGTAGTACTGTACAGCAGTCTCCTAAGTCTTCTGCAACAACAATGATTTTCCATTTTTATGTTCTGATCTTGGTCATTCTTGTGTTCTGTTCTTGGAGGCACTCTGGAAGAAGGCTTGCTAGGCATTCAAAGCATGGGGTTGTTGCTGGGTATTGTTTAACGCCAGTCTGTCTTGCTAAGCAGACCTATTAGCCACTGCAGGGCCATTTTGTGCTGTGAACCAAAGTTCCCTTGCAGTTGACGGCACCTTGCTGCTATATCATTCATTCATTCATTCATCATCCAATCCTACATTGCCCCACGAGAAGCGTAGCAGCCCGGAGCTAGGCAAGTTGGTCCTGACATTTAAGATGAGAGTGACCAGCCTCACTCATCCCTAAGTGGCATTACATGAGCAATAAACCCCAACCACCCCTTGGATATAAACCTTCACCGGCTCAATCCGACTGGAGTGCAATTATTACCCACTAAACCACCAGGTGCCAAAATTTGGCTATATGGTTACCACCCAGCGTAGTAAATGGTTTCCCGGTGTACAGAAATTCATTTGGCTTGTCACTCAGTGTAAAGTCACCCACAAGCAGGAGGAGGAGGAAAGAATGAACGAAAGAAAGACAGAAGAGGATGGAAGGAAAGAAGGATGGAGGAGAGGAAAGGGCTGACACCCGAGAGCAGCACTACATCGAGTGAGTGGATGGTGAGTGCCCCCACCTACCACAACTTGCCACTATAAGGCATGGAAAAATGTGGGGTGGTTTGGTTCCTGGGGTGGATGCTGCATCTGCATCTCCACCCAATTAATGGGATCCCCATAGTAAGCTCCACTTCATCCCATGATCTAGTTACATGGTTACCATCCAGTGCTGTAAATGGATTCCTGGGTTAGAGGGAAACCATTACTCTTGTCACTCAGTGCAGAGGCAACTGAAGTGGAAAGAAGAATTTAAAAGCTGACAGGAAGGAAAGACAGAAGCAGGAGGAGAGGCAGACACAGATATAGAATGCTAAAGGAGAGGCAGCACTACTTCAAGTGAGTGGATGATGGCCACCACCACCAACTACCAGTACCATTGGTAATACACATATATATTGTGATACTGCAAGTCCACAGCTAACAAACTTTTGATATGTTGCTGATTCAAATGGACCTATCAATTGTAAAACCTGAGCTACTCATAATGGCTCACTGTTACGAATACTTGCACTACCTATGATGATTTAAGAAAGTGCATGCCATCCACTGTTGTTTGTCCTTCCGTAATGCCCATTCAAGCATGCAAGACTTCATTAGAATAAATGGTAGGTGTTTTGTGTTTTCTATATATCTGAACACTACATACATGGGTTATACATTCTATTATACAAATTCAACTTAATCTTCAAAACAGATCTCACTGATCTGCCAGGGATTATATGTTCTAAATCTATGAAATGGTAATAATATAATAAAGACAACAATTCTGAGTTGCATACGGAACAAATGTGACAAAAACAACCTTGAATATGAATTTTGTTTGCTTGCTGGGGACCTGCTGTGTCATAAAACTAGTATAACAAAAAGAATTTTAAAAACCTCAAGAGCTACATGTCTGAAGAGTTTTGAGGGAATAAAACTAAAATGATGTTAAACTCTATCTATACAGTATCACAAAAACTAGATACGAGAAATCTGAAAGATAGCTATTGTCTCACAACTGCAGCCTTTCTAACATGCTAAGTGTTGTGTAGGACACAAATGACAACTCCTCCCTATTCTATGCCCATGATCTTTCATCAAATTGTGTGAATCAAACACTAGTACTAATCAGACTGAAAAATTACATAATGTAACTACACTACAGTGATCCCTTGGTTATAGGAGTTTTCATTATCACTGCTAGGTGAAAATCTGCGCTTATGTTGTTATCGTGCATTTTTTGGATAAAAACTTTATCATACACGTGAGCTGGTCTCGGCCAACAACAACAACAGTGCACAATCTGTAGTTTCTGATGGCTTTCAGGGATTCAAAGATGAGGCCCAACTCAAGGAGTTAATCCTAGGTGGTTGAGACAATTAACTCTCAACCCCCTAGCCTCAGAATCCCTTACCTATAGCCCATCTTAGATCTCTATATGGTATGTGTTTCTTCCTTACTGTGCCCTTTTCCACATTTTCTATCAGCCTAACCATGCCAATGTGTGTTTTTGATACTTACTTAACAATAAGTTATGCATTTAGTGGGTCTACAATCTTGTAGGAGGGAAAATCTGGGATTACGAGTGGGCTGCCTGGTACCAATTAGGAAAAATCACATAGGTTCTGTGCTTTCATTATCACACACTACGCGCGGTACCAATAATGCACGATAACTAAGAAATCACTATTTCGTAACTCCTGCGAGTTTTATTGGCCAACAACAACAATAACAACAAAAGTAAGTATGCAATGCCTTGACCACAGGCCTACTGTGAATAAAACTGCAAAACAGAAAGTGGCCCAGATACCTACAGCACCAGCACCCACAAACTGTTATGCAACATGTGAGGGGAGGAGAAGGGCAAGTGAGGGGTGGGCAGAGGAGATCCAGAACATATTAAAGGAGTAGGTTTCACTTTACAAGATGCCTATTATGTGTGCTGCACTGCAAAACAAAACATGCTCTACAGTGGAATCTCCTTAATCGTGGCTTTATGAGACAGCACACGCCAACTAATCTTATGGGGAAAATTATTTATGGGTCTGCCATCTCAAAAAAGTTGCTCCTCTTATCCCCAAACCTACAACAAACTGGTCACCAGCAAACACCAACACTCCAGAAAAGAAATTGGTAAAACATATTTTATGGGAATGAACAATACTGTAAGATTCATACCTGACTCTGACTGACAATATTGCCTGAATGGATGGGGGAGGGGGGAGGGGGGAGGGGTTCCCAGGCTTGAGGCAGACTATGGCCTCTCAGCACAAGGCGAGTGTGCAGCTGAATCATGCTGCCAACTCTGTGCAGCTTCCTCATCATCAACCTCCTTCAGGAACCAGTGTGGAGACAGAAGAAGTGGTGTCGTCGTCATCCTCAGCTGACTCCGTGTCATCGTAGGAGTTGTCGACTCATTTGAGATTACTATAATTTTTTTACCAAATGGGCATGGCCTTTCCACATTTTCTATTAAAAATTGAGATTAATTCTTTACCAAACAGGTGTGGCATTTCCATATTTTCTATTGAAATAAAATATTCTTTCACTGGTTACTTCTTATCCTGCATTACCACAGCTACTGCGCATTTCCGTAAATTTGCCTCTGAAAGCCATAAATGGGGATTGAGAATGTGTGATATGCTGACGTGTTCTGTCAGAGAGGTGGTTGGTAAACAACGCAGCCAGTTGGAGAGATCATAGGTAAACAAGCCATGAGCGACCTGCCCACTTCCTTAACCCCTACACCGCGGGCATGTTTACCAATGTTTTGCGTGTCCCGCGGGGTTATTCGGGCTCCGACAGACTCTCAAAAAATATTTGCCAAAAATCAGTTATCAGTCCTAGAATATTAAAATTAAATATGCTTATGGCATATACCTTCAGCTTTCTCCTGGAATGTTTGTTGAGCCTTCGTCGGTTACCGTAGGACTTGTGGAGACCTCTGAAGTTGGGTAACGAAGTCTCCACTTTACACTTCCCGACAACCCGTAATATGATTACCACAGCCAGATATTAACACTATAAACACTACTCTATGATTTTCAAGTAGTTTGGGATCCATACTCAAAAAAAAAAAAACACTGTGAAAGCAATGGAAATTACAAGCGCGTCTGATCGTCGCACTTGCGCTAGTTCGCTCTTGGTACTCTGTCATTTATTATTCATAAAACCTCTCACACTTTATATTTCTATTATTATATCACACTTATATATATCTGGAGTCTTTCTCCATAAGTTTCCTTCAGTAGTATTAGTTTATTGTCACTGAAGTCATTCAATTTTTCATTCAGTAAAATACGTAGAGAGCCACGGATTCACTTTCACTGTTATAACATAAATTATTTGTACTCATATTCTTATATTACTAATCACTTACATTACTATTTACATTTTCTATTCTATTTTCAATATTTACCCTTCTATTTTACTTACACTATGTTATTCACTGTCCCTTTCAGTAAGATAAAACTATAATACACTGTTCAATCATATGTACTGAACATCCATTGCTTTCACTTGCTATTTACACATTATTTCCACATTATTCTCCTTTCACACTTGCACTGTTAGAACTGCTTCTGGCTGTGGTAATCAAAGAAGCAGGTAACACAGAGGGGAACCTGGCACTCAGCGCACTGCCAAGAGGTGCGTTTGTGCTCAGGTGTGCGGCGGGTGGTATGTGCACACACCTGACACCTGCGAATCGCAGCCTTCCTTTTCCCTGTGGCAGGCATTAGCTCCAGTCTGTGCTGATCCATATACGCCCTCTGCTCAAGTCGGTCGGGAAGTGTTACTGGATGGCGCCTTGGAGTTGCTGCTGTCACCCTACCATATCTTTCCAGCAGCTGCTGGACACAAGTCCTGGCGAACAACCTCAGGGAGAAGGACTTGGGTGGCTTGACCTTCATCTTGTACAGGATGAAGGCGTTCAGCATCGTCATATCTATGAGATGCAGAAAAACTTTCCTGTACCACCTAGTATTCTTCCTGAGGCAGTCGATCTCACCAATCATCATGTCGGACTTGTCCACCAGCCGCATGTTGATATTGTAGTCCAACACAGCATCAGGTTTCATCACAGGTTCGCCTGTCCTACGGTCGACCTTCCCACTGTCTGTCATCTCCCCCTTATGTACGGTGGTGAGCATGTGCATGACCCTCTTGTCATGCCACCGTATTGCCAGCATCTTCTCAGACTTGCGTAGGTGCACGTCTTCTCGCTGCAAGGTTCCTGCCTCTGTGAATTTGGGGAAGTGGGCATGATTACTTTTGACAGTGCCGCAGGAGCCAATGCCGTGCTCAGAAAGGTATTTGGCAAGTTTCGGTGCTGTATAGTAGTTGTCTGTATACAGCACATGATTCCCACCAAAATACTTTTCAAGGAGCACTTTCACTACACAGCCTGAGAAGCCAAGGGGGTATGTTTTATCCAGATCGATAGTGCTGGCTGAATAAATGACGAAGTCAAGGATGTACCCCGTCTTACAGTCGCACAGTACAAAGAACTTAATTCCAAAGCGATGGCGTTTGCTTGGAATGTATTGAACAAACCGAAGACATCCTCTGAACAAAACCAAGGATTCGTCAATGACAACCTTCTGGAAGGGGTGGAAGAATGACATAAACTTATCCTTCATTCTGCTCAGAATCTCCTGGATCTTCCAGAGTGGGTCAGTTTGGGAAGGTACATCATTGTCGGCAAAGTGCAGGTTTCCCATGATGTTCTGGAAGCGATCTCTGGCCATGTACGTATTGAAGGTGGGTGAGGGTAGTAAGGGGTCCATGGACCAGTATTCTTCCAACTCATGCTTCTTGGAGTGTGGCATGAGAAGCATGAGGGCAAAGAACACATACAGCTCCTGCACTCCCAGCATGGACCACTGTTGCATCTTGGCTGCACCTGTACCACTTGCAGCACATTGTGATTCATACCTGTTGGTCTCATTACATATGTACTGCATGACTTCGTCACCTAGGAAGGCCAAAAGGTAGTCCACACACTCAGCATTATTGTCAACAGTGAAGGCAGGCTGAACTCCTGAGGAGCTCTCATCAAACACTAAATGTTCAGGCACAAAATCGGACCCTTCCGTCCACGCGAAGGCGTCCAGGATTCCCTGTCATGGCGGTGTAGGGCGGATGGCGGTGGTGGTGGTGGTGGGTGGCTGTGAGGCAGCTTTATCTGGTTCAAGGTCACTCGCACTGACCCTGGGTTCCCGTACAGCACTAGCAGCCCTTACCCTACTACCAACTCTACTTTTCAAAGTCCTGGATTTACCTCTTCCACTACGGCCTGCCTTGTTGATGCTGGTGGTGACTCTGACGACGAAGACTCCGGAGATAACTCAGCCGACGATGAGGAAGAAATGAGTGAAGTGGGGCTTGGGGAACGGGGAGGTGAATGAACTCGGGACTCATGGCAGGCTGGGTCACGCGGGGGCATTGTTCTGGGGCTAACACGCCGCCTTTTCACTCCCTTCCCAAATTCCTTGCCTTGCTGCACTAATGGCTCCTTTCCCTTGGAGCTAGAGACTACTTCCGACACTGAAGCACTCATACTAGCAGTTTCTGGCACGATTACCTCACCCGGCTCATCACACGATTCACCTGAATCGTCAAAATCACTGTCCATCATCACCATGGACAATTCTGCTAGTTCACGTGCCACTGCAGAGTCACTAAGTCCTTTTCTGCTTCCCTCACTACTTTTCTTGGGGGTAGAGGTCACGAGGCCCTTTGCAATGGGCGCAGAAGCGGCAGAAATGGCGAGGCGCGAGTGCGACATGGTTTCACTACAGCGGAGGACAAGGAACTAAATGCTGTGGCTTATCTGAGAAGGCAAGGGTTGACAATGACACTGAGGCTGACTGCTGCTAACTTACATGCTAATTTTTTATAGGTAGAAAATCTCGGCAATACATAAAGAAATAGGTAGTTCCAGGTGAATGTAAATGTCACTTAGGCTTCTCCCTTCCTTTCTGATATATATTTTTATTACAGACATCGATTACAAGGCATAATTCAAAGGGGAAATTACCGTGGTAATGTAGCGAATGAATGCACATGAGGTTGTCAGGTGATAATTAGCCAATTCCTGGTGTATAACATTATCACTTACCTTATTTTTTTTTGGTATATATTACTTTGTATAAGTATAGGGCATAGGTCTTATTTCAATGGATGAAATCTGTGGAAAAATCCGGGGGAAATTTGCGTAGAGCAGCGCGGCGTGGGAGGTGAGAGGACAGGGTAATGGAGGGCAGGTAGGGAGGGGAGTCACGAAGGGGGTAAAATCGCTAAAATGTCAACAATGGATGGGAGTACAGATGAGATTTGGAGTGCTGACTAGTGTTGGACATTGGCAGTACTGATAGATGATACAAGCCACCACTTGAGAGCCCGGGATAATTCAAAATAACACAGAATCACAAAAGTGACGCCCCGCGGTATGATCCATTGTGGCCGAGCGTCACGAAAGTGACGCCCCGCGGTTAAGGGGTTAAATATCCCAAAATAAGTATGTTTTGTTTTTTCCACTCACTTCCTGCAGTCAAAATTCAATATTTAACTAACTGTGTTGCATGTGTACCAAAATTGGTTAAAATTGTGAGTTTGTTAAAATACTGGCGGAATCACCATGCTGGTTTGGTAAAGAATTACCTCATTGAGTCCATAATGATGGGCAACTTTGGCTTTCTTCTCCCTGCCACCAATCCTTCTTATTACAACTAACTTTTGGAAGTAAATTAACGGTGGCTTCTTATTCTTCCACTTCCTCGAAGAAGTTGTTGGATTTGGAGGGTTACGATCAACCATGGTAACACTGGGTGGGCAGAGGAAGCATGGGGAAGAAAAAATCCTCTTGTAAACCACACCAGAACCATATGCTAACTACTGAGAGGAGACAATGCACTGAGTCAAGCGCCAGGGCGTTAAGCACGCACATCTTTCTTGCCTGGTGTGGAAGGGATGCACTGTGACTGGTTTATAGTAAGTGCCAAGCTTGAATATGATTGCTTTAGTAATTACCACGCTTGACTACAAGTGGTTTACGCCTGGCTAGACACGTGGTCCTGGGGTAATGGTGGCAAGTATTACACGAGGGATCGGAAAAGAATCACTTTTTAGGCTGCACTCGTCAATTTCGTGTAATTTTTTCGAGTTATTGATACTGCAAACTGTTGCAAGATGTTGCCATGTATTATGAATCCGCTATTTAGGAGTTTCTACTGTAGCTGCCGAGAATGAGCATCCAGAAGATGGATGGGAGGGGGAACCTAGAATCTTGAAAATCAACAGGCTTGGTCTTTCCTACAAACCTACTGTGTTTGTTGCAGAAGCAACGGCAGCCCAGTTATTAAGAAAGGGTGTCCACAGGATGTGATGTGTGGCAGTTGAGCCAGTCGATCTGACAGAATATCATTAAATCCACAGAATCCCTCAGTTTATCAAAAGACACAAAAGAAACAAAGCAAAACTGCAGCCCCATTCCACATGAGGAGACCCTATGAAACCTAGGCTTACAGCAAACACAAATAAAGTGATCTCTTGGTTATTGCCCATATCTGGTACTTTACATGTACATGATAACAAATTCGTGTGATAACTAATCCAGAGAACCTATGAGATTTATCCTAACTGGTCCCAGGGACCCCAAGCTCAAAGCCAAATTTTTACTTTCACAGAAATTCCAGACCTTCTAAATAAAACATACACACAACACACACAGATATGGTTAGGTTAATAGAAAGTAATGAAAAAGGACAAAATAGGGGAGACTAATCTTTTCCCGGGTACATTTACTCCTACCCACGACCCACCACTTGCCTTGGCCCTAACTGCAGACTCGTTGAGGTAAATACAGTACTGTATATGGTTTAGTTTAAGCACAAGAGAGACCTTACCAGTTTACTTCTTAATCCTGAAGTTTGTTTTCCATATATGTCTTATTATTTTTCTGGCAGCAAGTGACTGCCACAATCGTCATAAATGATGTTTACACTCCCCAGCAGTGTCCAAGATAGACAGATGCCTTCTTGTGGTGCACTGGAGATGGATGGACTTCATCCAGGATGCCATTTTTTGGAACAAAATTACCCTTATCAGTGCTAATGTATCCAAACCTGACCCAAATTTTCATAACTCAACCAAACCTACAGCAACCTAACCTAACCTATCCCTTATATTACTGTATTTTCCTTGTTTATTGATGGGTCTTCTGAAAACTCAAAAATGGATTTCTAAACACTATTACCAAGTCACTGAACCAATATAAAAGTAAGGGAAAATGTTTTGTAATATTTGAGAGGTGGTCCTATCTCTCCTTGAAGATTATATGGTGATTCATTCGGATTTCCATTTTGGTGTGTTTGGTTAAGTTACCAATGGTTAGGTCAGGTTAGATTTGGTTAAGTCAGGTTAGGTTATGTTTGTCTGAGTTAGGTTATACTGTTTTGTTAGGTTAGACAATTTAAGCTGGGTGAGGCTTGGGTATGAATACTTAAGTTTAGGCTAGTAATAATAAATTTCAGTAGGTTTTAGGAACTCTGCCATTATGCTTGATAAATAAACACAAGTAAATTGGAATGAACATTGATAAAAAAACAAAGAAAACAATTTTTACAACAAAAATTATTAAAATAACATAAAAAAACAACCAGGGAAAAGAGAAGTGATTCTGTAATGTATTCTGCTGCCTAGAATAATGTAAGGAAGTCTCAGACTTTGACTGTCAGCTTTACTGCAAACAAAACCTGGTCAAACCAACATAATTTGTATAAGACTCCTGTGCTTTTAAAATTATTTGAGTAAATTATCTATATTAAGAGTAACATGTTATGTGTTTCTTAAGCACAAAAATGAGCATTACGATTTGTATAACTGAAAATAATAGCATGCATCTGACCTTGATTACTGCTTTGTGGCTTTGGGGTGTGAGGAACACTTCGAGAAACTCACCTTCTACTCCTGATGTGATGGTGTGACCCAATGAAAAGTGAGCTCTCATGGCTAAAAGGTCCCAGCCCAATAAAAACAGCTCAATTGTCTGATGATATCACGGGGCTGATGCGCCAGGCTAATGCGTGTGAGGCATGCATGAATGCATAAATGTTTATGAGTCTTGAGTTTGGCCCAGCTCAGGTTTGCGACAGATGTTTTTGAACTACAAAATAAGTTGTAACAGCAGCAGTGGAAATTTTCATCTCGTAGTTATAATGAAAATCATGACAACAAAGTACACTATAACCATGGGATCACTGTACTAAAAAGAATTTTATACCAATACCATAGATTGCTTTAAAAAGTTTTCTATGATAGCTGCTGTGCTGTCATCATCACCATCATCTGCCTGGAAAAAGACCTTGCCTTCCTCACTCTGTGGAGTGGGAAAAACAACAATCGAGGTGAAGAGTTGGCTCAAAACTTTCTCCAGAAGAATGTGTGGTTTTCACTAACATGGCACCTCGTGAAACCAAACAGATAAACTTTCCCATACAACAGAAACACCTTGAAATTATATTCTAGACACTGTTAGATGATTCTGTTCAGAACACAGAAACTATTAGAAGTTACTGTATATATATATATGTGTGTGTGTGTGTGTGTGTGTGTGTGTGTGTGTGTGTGTGTGTGTGTGTGTGTGTGTGTGTGTGTGTGTGAGAGAGAGAGAGAGAGAGAGAGAGAGAGAGAGAGAGATTTTCTTGATGTCAGAAATACTGGTAGCTTTTGCAGCAGTCAAAGTTAAACTAGGCTTGGGTGACTAGCAACTATGAAAACTCTATGCCATTAAAGAATGTAGCTACTGTACTTGTAGTGGTACCTGTTAGTTGCAGATCTAGTATTATAAAAAGAGTAAACAGGATTTTCACATTCAGAATAAAATTTAAGCCCCACTATATCTAGTTAATCTTCCCAACTTAAACCATAAAGAAAAGAAACTGATCTCACCTCCTGGATCTCCTTCATCCAACGGTCAAGTCCCTCAAAAGACCATTTATTGGTTATATCATACACTAGGAGTATACCCTGGGCTCCACGTGAGTAAGATCTAATGATGGTACAAAAACGTCCCTGCCCCGATGTGTCCCACAACTGCAGCTTCACTCGTTTCCCATCCAGAAGGATGGTCGTAGTTTTGTGTCCTGAAAAAAAGAGAGAGAGAGAGAAACTAATATTATACTGTGTCAGTATGATGTAAGTGGGCACTCATATGATAACCACAAAATGAATGAAACTGTCATTGCCTCCATAAGTAGAAGACTACAAAGACAAGGTTAACCCCTTGAATCCAAAGGTGTACTTATCAAATTTATTCTTGGTATTTCTAGATGACAGCCTACAGGCAAATCTGTAAAAACCATTGTAGTGACAAGGTTAAAAACAATATCCATCATTCCCTTCACAATCTGAATTGTCTATCCACAGTTTAATCAAACAGTCTAAAGGTGATAAGAACAAAATAAGACGTGCTATCAGACTGGAGGGGTTAAAAACAGTAACTCTTCGCTTAATGTTGTAGATGTATTTGTTTAACTACTGCAAAATGTTAAAAACACTCTTACCTACAATTAAGGTTATCTATGTTTTGCATATACAGTATAAATACCTTCTTCAGCAGCAGCACCATTATTATCCTGGTCAACAATAAGAAAGGTAGGATTCACAAAAATGAAACAACTGATTCAATTTTATGTTAATGGACTCAACTGTTCAGTGTTTTCAGATACATACCACTATATGTATACTGTGTATATATATAAATACTTCACCGTGTAAGATATGTATACAAAACAACCACAGGAGAAATGAAAGGAGCGACAGTGACTACTTTCATATATTATATACATCTTCAGACAGAGTGAGACAAACGTAAAGGGTTGAGGTCTTTTATGCACACCTGCAGCAGGGAGCGGCAAACAGAGCAAATAATGACCTGAATTTTTACCTGTGGCTTAACTTATGGTCACCTGCAGCACGGGTTGGCACACAACAAAGGATGACCTGAATCTAAAAATCGGTGATGCACAGAACAATAGGTACCTTTCTTTTTTCTTCCTTAGGGACGCACCTGACAAAAGTGGGGGGGAGGAAGAGGGGAGAAAGGGGGAGTGGGAGAGAAGGGGAAGGGGGAAGGGGGAGGGGAGGAGGGGAAGGGGAGAGGGAGGAGGGAGGAGGAGGAGGGGATAAATACTGCGGCTTAACTTAAGACCTACTGCGGCTTAACTTAAGACCTAGAGGATTAATGCTAGGTGTGTCCCACACAGGTGTGACTACACTACCAGATGACAGGGAACAATCAATTGTTAGTCTGGGGGATACTGCTTTAAAATTAATTCAGTTAACATTTTATCACACTTAAGCCTATCAGGTTTTTGGGCCGGGCAGATTATGTCTGTGCCAGAGTCAGTCACGCACGCTGACCCACATCTTCGTGGCCCGATATTTTACTCTGATCGCACTGTGTAAATACATTTTTCATGATAGAATGTTCGTTTTGGCGTCATTTTAAAGCTGAATAGTTGTACTTTATCGCAGTATATTCAAAAAAGGAGAACAAAGAAAATGAAATGTCAAAATGATGAGTTGAAGTTAGGCAAAATGCACAAATTTTATACCTTGCCATAGGAAAATATTTGGCAAAAAATATTGAGTAAAGATATGTAAATTTGGTTTAAACCACACAAAAATACAACAAATTACTTTTACAATGATATATAGACTATGGTAATTTTTGCATTTCATTGTGCACCAAAGCGAAAGGAAAGACACACAATTTTATTTTAGTCTCGGCCGCATATTCGCTTCGCAATGTTTTTCTTTGATCGGTCAGTGTAAATACACTTGTTATGATGGGATGCTGGTTGTGGTGCTATTTTGAAGCTGAAAATAGTTGTACTTTATCGTAGTATGTTCATAAAAGGAAAACAAAGAAAATAAAGTCAAAGTGACGAGTTGAAGGTAGGCAAAAATAAAAAATTTTATACCTTACTGTAGAAAAATATTCACCAAGAATAAAGTTATAAAGAAACAAAGTCATGAGTCAGACCAGCAGTGAAGTACTGCCACACATAAGAGCAACCATTCCGTGACATCATGCTCGAGCCTCTTTGTTATGATGTGTAAATGCGATTTATGGTGAACATTTTACAAAAGTTTCTTAAAATGACGATTAATAGCGTCATCCGAATCTCTGAGGTTGGATTTGAAATGACGATTGAAATAGTCATTTGAATCTCAAAGGGTTAAAATGACCATAGCTCATGTTTACATTCTTTTCATATGTGCCAGAAATTAGACAAGATTCTATTACATTTCTTGCATCTACGCTTTTTGATCTTGCTAGAATCTTAGAGCCTGCCCAGTCAATATGGTGATCACTGGATGCTTTGTGCTGAAATAAACCACTACTCTGTTGGGCTGTCCTTATACTGTATTTCTGTTGTGATATTACTAGTTTCCAAATCTTTACCAGATTCGTTTCGTTTCGTTTTTAAAGGCTCCAACATGCTTGCATGTGTCGGCCTTGGTCACCTAAAGGTGGCTCTCCACGCTGCACGATCCATTGCAGCCTCCCTGTTCAGTCCCTTAACCCTAAGGTCACACTTAATGACCTCGTCCCATGTCTTTATCGGTCTACCCCTCATAACCCCACCCCCAATATTAACACTTCTCACCTTCCTCACCCGATTATCATCCCCCATCCTCTCCACATGTCCTAACCACCTCAATCTACCTCTCCTCATCACAACACCAAAGCACTCCAGTTCCATCCTACCTCTCAACTCTTCCATTGTAAACCCAGCCCCTCCAGGCCTTGGACGCAGGGACACACTGCACATCCACCTAATCATTGTCATTTCTGTACGTCTGAGCTGGCGAATGTCTTACTCCTTCACTGCCCAGGTCTCACTGCCATACATCATTACACTCCTAACATATGCTGCATACAAAGACCCCTTAGCACGTAGGGAGAGCCCTCTCCTACGTAAAATTTATTACAGCTTTTACTCGGGATTTTGTAAACAATGTCTGAATTACTGAATGGGCTGTTCTTGATGAGTTTTTTTGATGGTGTTCTCATATTTGACTACTACTTGTACATTAAGTTTCTTCAGTATGTAAACATCAAGAAAATTTTCATGGAAGGGGAGGACAAGGGTTCTTTGAATATTTTGGCGATCTGGCTTATTAGTTTTCCTTTCAAGGAATCGTTTCTTGGCTGTATTGTGGCACTGAGTTAGTATATTTCGTGGATATTTTAGCTTCTTTCCAATGCTCTGAATCATTTTTAGTTCATCATCTAAAAATTCTGGGTCTGAAATTCCCCCTCTCCCTTCCCTTCTGTCAGGTGCATCCCTAAGGAAGAAAAAAGAAAGGTACCTATTGTTCTGTGCATCGCCCATTTTTAGATTCAGGTCATCCTTTGTTGTGTGCCACCCCCTGCTGCAGCAGACCATAAGTTCGGTTGCAGGTAAAAATTCAGGTCATCCTTTGTTCTGTGTGCCACTCCCTGCTGCGGATGTGAATAAAAGACCTCTACCCTTTACTGTCTCACTCTGTTTGAAGATGTAATACATGAAAGTACTCACTGTCACTCCTTTCATTTCTCCTGTGGTTACTTTGCATATATATATATATATAAACACATACATGTAATAAATATATATATATATATATATATATATATATATACTGTATTATATATATATATTGTTACGCTGTCCGCCTTTCCATTCCCACGGGTGCAGCCGTTACAGCTGGGCTAGGGGATTATGCAGTATGTATCCGTGTCATTCGCGGAGTTTAAATTAGCGAGTGTTACAAGTTCTTTTGTTTCTTTCGTTCCTGCCACTGAGGGCAATTTTATTTCATACCATGCTGAGAATGCATTTGATTATTTTGATTGTCTTATGTGAGCTACCAGTATATTTAATGATGTTTTGCTTGCATTAGAAGTACCAATTTATTGTAGAGAGAGAGGGGCACGAATCTAAGTTCCTTGTTAATTAATCTGATTCATGCGTTCGCGCTTGACTGCACGAGCCTTGATCAGGCAGTGTCTTCCCAACCAGCTTCAGTAACGGGTGTTTGTACACTCTCTCTCTCTCCCCAGTCATTTTTATGCCGAGCTGGCGTTTTCATTTAAGTTATCTTTATTCCTTTGTTGCTGACTGAGGGAAGTAGTTATTTTATTTGTTTTTGTGACCTTGTTGTCCTTGGAGGGCCAGTCTGGCTCACCGTAGTCCTCTCGCTGCCTTAATTAACGTTCCCCAACACACGTACATACACACACACCCCTAACCCCTACACAGTTCAATCCCATCTACTTGCACAAGGCTAGTGAGAACTATCGTGAGCCGTTAACTGCGTTCCCCCTTGGACACGGGTTAAGTAGAAAGTCGTCACCACCGGAAATAAGTGGGAGGTGTTCCTGTAAACTGTCTCGGGCGGTATTATTTCCGGTAGTGACGATAGTAGGCTAGATCTATAGGTAGGCTGTTCCGTTTTACTATCAAAGTACAGAGTGTTGCGTTCTTAAGTAAGTACTTTTCCGTTGCGCAGTTTTTCTCTAGTTTGCGGAGTGTCAGTGCCGGGGTCTGCGTTATTTTTGCAACGCAGTGGAGGCCGACCATCTAAGGCTGCCTTGTGGTCTTTTTGTAATAGCCCCGGGCTGGCGCTACCGTAACAGTGGCGACCTCGCATCAGGATATCCTAACAGTGCCTTCTTCTTGCTAGGATATCGTTACCTTGGCGTTCTCTGTGCTTTGAGGCGAAGTTGATGTGTGTGTAGTTTCTCAGTCAGCATTAGTATTTCATTATTCAGTACTGCCATTGATTTGTCGCCATGGAGTCACGCGTGTCTACACCAGATCGCGTACGTGCTGAGTCACCTGTGGATATGGAAAATATGGAACAACGAGAGGCACATAGCAAAGGTACTCCTCGTGTGAGCCCTGAGTCTGACTATGGTGCTGAGCTGCCTCGTTTCGCTACCCCACTATTACCATCTATGATGCCGCCGAGCCAGTTTAGAGCAGTTCCCCCAGATATGTCTAGTGCTTTCCCTGGAGCTGTTCATTCCACTCCCATATACCCTGGAGTCTTGTCACCGGAGGCCCAGTTGCAGTTGGAGTTGAAAAAGATGGAGATGGAAATGCAGCGTGCAAGAGAGAAAGAAGAGAGGGAGATGGAGATGCAGCTGGAGATGCAGCGTGAAAAAATGCGATTTGAGCTGGAGAAGACTCGCTTGGAGGTGACTGCTAATAGACCAACTTCAGATACCCAAACCTCAGGCCGTGCAGAGGATAGGGAGAGTTGGTTCTCAAGGAGTCTAAAATTAGTACCGGCATTTGATGAGTTGAAGGTGACAGAATGGTTTGTCAGGTTTGAAAAGAAGGCTAGGGAGTTTGAGTGGCCCAGGCAGCGCTGGGTGGGCTTGGTATCTAATGTGCTGAAGGGAAAAGCTTTGGAAGTGTATAATAGGCTGAGCCCTGAGGATGTAGATGATTATGATGAATTTAAAACAGCCATCCTGAAGGCATATGAACTTAGACCAGAGGCTTATCGGTTGTTGTTCCGTGGTGCTCGGAAAAGACCTGCTGACACCTATATGGCCTACGCCAGGTATCTGGAGGAGAGGTTAGACGAGTGGTTGCTGAGTGAGAGCGCCACTTCGTATAACGATGTGCGTGAACTGTTTTTGATGGAACATTTTACCAACATGGCTGACAAAGAAATTGGTGTTAAAATTAGGGAGAAGAGATTCAAGACCGTGAAGGAAGCAGCGACGTGGGCTGATGACCGGGTGTTTGCCTTGCGGAGTATGGGAGTCAAGTATGATAATTTTCAGTATTCCAGGGAGAGGACTGTGAGTGGCCCTGCCTGGGATAAATCTCCCGTGAATCAGTCCAAGGGAAGTTCAGAGGAGAAAAAGAATTCTGGGAGAAAGAGCCCCGTATCCAGTTCGAAGCTAGTTTGTTACTTTTGCAAACAGAGTGGGCACATCAAGCCTAACTGCCCTAAGTGGAAGGCCTCCCAAAATGCCAAACCAGTGGCACTAGTTGTAGGTTTGAGTCAGGTGAACGAGAGGAGTTGGGAGAGTGGTAACGGTGAGGGAGAAGTCTGTGGAAAGCTGGAGTGCAGCCGGCTGTGCTCGCTGCCAGCTCAGGCTGAAAAAGTTACCCAACATGCTATGCCACCTTCGGATGAACTGCCTCAGAAATCGTCCCTAGACTGGTGTAAACCTTTTATGTGTCACGGCACAGTGAAAATTCATGGGATCAGTTATCCAGTTACTGTGGTTCGTGATACCTGTGCACAACAGTCTGTGTGCAGAAACGTGACTGGAGGGCCTGTAAACTCAGGGAAGTATGTGCTGTGTAGAGGCTTGAACGCAGATGAGTACAGTACTATGATTATGTTCATATGGAACTCGATTGCCCCATTGTTCAGGCTGCAGCTCAAGTAGCTGTTGCTGATGTAATGCCAGTAGGGGGGGTTGATTTTCTGCTGGGGAACGACCTGGCTGGGGAGAAAGTATTTCCATCTCTTCCCCCACCAGTTGTTGTGGCAGAGAAGTGTTTTGACGCCCCAGAAATTGGTATTGAAGTTGATGCAGAAGTGGAAGCCATGTTCCCGGTCTGTGCAATTACAAGATCTATGGCACAGGTTGCAGCCCGGGAGGAAGAACTGGTGAAGTCACAGGTTCTTGGGGTCGACTGTGATGAGGCAGGGCCACCAATGGAGGAACCTAGTGAGCAGAGTGTTGCTGTGGTGGGTGAGGAGAGTGGGAATGCGTGCATGGGTGCCGCCCCACTTCCCACTCAGGACACTAGAGGTGGTGCTGAGTGTGTCTGTGTGGAGACTGAACCCAGCCCACCGACTGAATTAGAAGAATTTCAGGACGCTGGGGTCGACTGCGGGGATGCAGGACCACCGTCAAACGCGCCTGAGGAACAGAGTGTCACTGTTGAGGGTAGAGGTGATGATGTCAGTGTGGAGTCTGACATTCCTCCCCCTGTCGAGTGTACTAGAGGTGGCGCTGAGATTGATCGCCCTTCGCAATCCAGTGTCCCGACCAGTCCCTTATCTCAGTCCTCAGTAGAGCTGGCGGGTGTTGGGCCAGCAGAATTGAGGGTGAAGCAACAGGAGGATGTAACATTAAAGCCCTTGTTTGCTCGAGTAGGGGAAGAAAGAAGTATGGAGTGTGGTAAGGAGGAGTTCCTGATTAAAGACAATGTTTTACATCGCCGATGGACGCCCACTGGCGCCACGGTGGATGGAGGAGTGGGTGAGTTAGTGCAGGTGGTGGTGCCTGTGCAGTATAGGGTGCCGTTAATACAGTTAGCACATGAGGGACCTTTAGCAGGTCACTTGGGAAACAGGAAGACAGTGCAGCGCTTAAGATATAACTTTTGGTGGCCAAGTATGCCGGGACAAGTTGCTGCGTACATCAAGAGCTGTCACACGTGTCAGATAGTGGGCAAGCCTAATCAAGTTCTTCCTGTGGCCCTTTTGACTCCCATTCCTGCAGTTGAACCTCCGTTTACCCAGGTAATCATTGATATCGTGGGCCCTTTACCTCCTACTTCTGCTGGAAACAAGTATTTGTTAACCATAATGGATGTTACAACGCGATACCCAGAGGCTATACCAATCAGAAGCATGCAGGCGAAGTCAGAAGTCAAGCAACTTATCCTGTTCTTTACTCATTTTGGCCTGCCCAAGAGTTGCAGTCAGACCGTGGAGTGAATTTTACATCTAATTTGTTTAAGCAGACAATGACAGAGTTGGGCATCAAGCACATTTTGTCCAGTGCCTACCATCCGCAGTCACAAGGTGCCCTAGAGAGGCATCATCAGACCTTAAAGACAATGCTGCGCACCTTCTGCTATGATAGTGGAAAGGATTGGGACCTAGCGGTACCCTTTGTTATGTTTGCAGTGAGAGAGGTACCAACTGAGTCGTTAGGGTTTTCACCCAATGAGTTAGTGTTTGGGCACAGAGTTCGTGGTCCCTTGGATGTGGTGCGAGAGGCCTGGAGTAACAACAAATCTGGCAACCAGGAATCCATGCTTGACTATGTCTGCCGCACTCGGGAGAGACTGCATTGCGCTTTAGAGCTTGCCCGTGACCATCTAATCGGGGCTCAAGCAAAAATGAAGGCTCATTATGATAAGAAGGTCAGAAGTCGTGAGTTTAAGCAAGGAGATGAAGTTTTGGCACTGCTGCCCATGCAAGGAAAACCTCTGGCGGCTAGATTCAGTGGTCCTTATATTGTGAAGAAGAGAGTTGGGGAACTTGACTATCTAATTGTTACCCCAGATAGGCGGAAGAGTACTCAGTTGTGCCACATTAATATGTTGAAGCCATACTACCGCCCAGTTGATTCTCATTGTGTGATGACTGCTGATGTCTCTCACCTGGGATGTGAAGGACGGGGAAGGGAGGACGTGGCATCAAAGGAACGTGCTGGGGAAGGAGCTGTTGGTGCCGGTGATGTGAGTAGTGGACCAGGGTTACAGCCACAGTCCCTAGAAGGAGACTTTGGAGTGGACGTTGAGGGAACCAGGGATAAGAGCGCTCCTGTAGTTTTGGCGGTTGGTAGTGAGTTGGAGGAGCAGGAGGAAGTGCTTAGTCGTGGTGAGATGTTACCAGCTGACCTATGGGAGGGCAATGGTTATGCAGCTCTGGTGGAGAAATTGCGACACCTTGATCCAGTAAAATGAGAAGAGCTGTGCAACAGATTATGGAAACATCCGAAAGTTTTTGGAGATTCACCGGGATTGACAACTTGGGCTACTCATGACATTGACGTTGGGGATAGTAAGCCTGTAAAATTAGCTCCCTACCGCATCAACCCTATCAGACAGAAAGCTCTCGATTGTGAGATCAAGTATATGTTGGACCATGGATTGATCAAGAGGAGTTTCAGTGAGTGGAGTTCACCAGTTACCTTACAGCCGAAGCCAGATGGGAAGGTTAGCTTGTGTGTGAACTTCCGGAAGGTTAACTCACTGTCCAAGACCGATGCTTATCCCTTACCTCGGGTCGATGACTCCGTGGACAAGGTGGGAAATGCCACTTATATCACCAAACTTGACTTTGTAAAAGGATACTGGCAGGTCCCGCTGACGGAACGGGCTAAACAAGTGGCTAGCTTTGTTGTCAGTGGTGCAGTATATCAGCGCCAGGTGATGCCTTATGGATTGAAGAATGCTCCAGCCACTTTCCAGAGGCTTATGGATAAAGTGGTGGATGGCATACCTAATTGTGTCATTTACATCGATGATGTCATTGTGTATGACACCAAGTGGGAGGAGCACCTTGATCATGTGGAAATGCTCATTAAGCGGTTGGAGGAAGCTGGCTTAGTAGTCAACTTGGACAAGTGTGAGTTCGTACGTGCTAAGGTCCAGTACCTTGGATTTGTTGTAGGACATGGGCAAGTGGCTCCACCTCGGGCTAAGGTGGATGCCATTTCCAACTTTGCAGCACCCCAGTGTCGCCGTGCCCTCCAGCGATTTTTGGGCATGATCGGCTATTACAGACGATTTATTGGGAATTACTCCACAGTGCTTGCCCCTCTTACTGACTTATTGCGCAAGGATAAGAAGTGGCAGTGGACAGCTGAGTGTGAGCAAGCTTTTACTACTGTTAAGTCTCTGCTGTGCCACCACCCTATATTGCGTGCACCAGATTTTGACAAATCTTTTGTGCTGGCAGTTGATGCTAGCCGAGTAGGGGTAGAAGCAGTGTTGATGCAGCCGGATGAGGGCCAGGTTGAACATCCCATATCATACTTCTCAAAGAAGTTTAATAGACCCCAGAAGAACTATTCCGTCATAGAGCAGGAGTTATTAGCGATTATCCTGGCCCTGCAACACTTTGCTGTCTACCTGCCCCCTTTTGGCCCTGTGATCAAGATTTATTCAGACCATCATCCCCTGCAGTTTTTGAACAAGTTTAAATTTAAGAACCAGCGTTTGACCCACTGGAGTTTGCTTTTGCAAGAGTACAATTTAGAAGTTAGGCATATTAAAGGGACTGATAACGTAATTGCTGATTGTTTATCCAGGGAGGGGTCAGGGTCTTGATTCGAAAATTTTGATCCAGGGCTCAAAATTTTCCCTTGGGGAAGGGCGTGTTATGCTGTCCGCCTTTCCGTTCCCACGGGTGCAGCCGTTACAGCTGGGCTAGGGGATTATGCAGTATGTATCCGTGTCATTCGCGGAGTTTAAATTAGAGAGTGTTACAAGTTCTTTTGTTTCTTTCGTTCCTGCCACTGAGGGCAATTTTATTTCATACCATGCTGAGAATGCATTTGATTATTTTGATTGTCTTATGTGAGCTACCAGTATATTTAATGATGTTTTGCTTGCATTAGAAGTACCAATTTATTGTAGAGAGAGAGGGGCACGAATTTAAGTTCCTTATTAATTAATCTGATTCATGCGTTCGCGCTTGACTGCACGAGCCTTGATCAGGCAGTGTCTTCCCAACCAGCTTCAGTAACGGGTGTTTGTACACTCTCTCTCTCTCCCCAGTCATTTTTATGCCGAGCTGGCGTTTTCATTTAAGTTATCTTTATTCCTTTGTTGCTGACTGAGGGAAGTAGTTATTTTATTTGTTTTTGTGACCTTGTTGTCCTTGGAGGGCCAGTCTGGCTCACCGTAGTCCTCTCGCTGCCTTAATGAACGTTCCCCAACACACGTACATACACACACACCCCTAACCCCTACACAGTTCAATCCCATCTACTTGCACAAGGCTAGTGAGAACTATCGTGAGCCGTTAACTGCGTTCCCCCTTGGACACGGGTTAAGTAGAAAGTCGTCACCACCGGAAATAAGTGGGAGGTGTTCCTGTAAACTGTCTGGGGCGGTATTATTTCCGGTAGTGACGATAGTAGGCTAGATCTATAAGTAGGCTGTTCCGTTTTACTATCAAAGTACAGAGTGTTGCGTTCTTAAGTAAGTACTTTTCCGTTGCGCAGTTTTTCTCTAGTTTGCGGAGTGTCAGTGCCGGGGTCTGCGTTATTTTTGCAACGCAGTGGAGGCCGACCATCTAAGGCTGCCTTGTGGTCTTTTTGTAATAGCCCCGGGCTGGCGCTACCGTAACAATATATATATATATATATATATATATATATATATATATATACTGTACTGTATACGGTATATATCATCATCATCATCATCAGCCATAACTAGTCCACTGCTGAACAAAGGCCTCCCCCAACCTTTTCCACGAATTCTTTGACTGAGCCAATCTTTGCCACGTTTTCCCTGAAAAATTTCTCTATCTCATCTCGCCATCTCCTGTCTGGCCTTTTTCTGTTATGCTTACATTCTCTTGGTGTCCAGTCAGTCAGCCTCTTGCTCCATCAGTTATCCTTTATTCTTGCTATATGGCCTGCCCACCTCCATTTCTGTTCTTTATAACTTCTACAATATCTTTGACTTTAGTCTGCTCTCTCACGCAAGTTGATCTTTTCCTGTCTCTTAAAGATATTCCCAACACTGACCTTTCCATTGCTCTCTGAGAACAGATTAATTTATATTCCATTGATTTTGTCAGTTTCCAGGTCTCACAACCATACGTCATAATTGGAATTATCTATCTATTGTCAGACACCATAATCCCGTCAGGGGTGGCCATTTGACTTTGAGTTATATATTTTACAGGGAGGGACACTAACCCTCCACCAACCCACTTGTTGACACGTAAGGAACACGTATGGTTTGGTTATATGGTTACCACCCAGCGTTGTAAATGGTTTCTTGGCTTACAGGAAACTATTTGGTTTGTCACTCAATGTAAAGCCACCTATAAAGGAAAGAAAAGCAATAAGAAGTGACAGGAAAGATGGGAGAAATAGGAAGAGAGGAGGGCAGGCACAGAAAAAGAATGATAAAGGCTAAGGAAGAAGTAGGCTGCACTACATCGTGAGTGGATGATGGTCGCCACCACCTACCACTAGTCGGAATTATAAATTCATTATATATATTTCGTTTCATACAAACTGGCAAGCTACTTTTCATAATGTCTCTATGTTTTACCAAAAGCTTTCCATCCAAGTATATATATATATATATATATATATATATATATATATACAGTAGTTTCTCGAACTTTGACAGTTTAGAATTCAGTGAATCAAATTTCGATGCAATTTCGAGTGGTCTGCCTACCTCACGTTTTGATGCAAAGTCGCACATTTTGATGCTCTCAGGGCCAGACTCCAACCAAAACAAGCAAAGATAATATACAGTATTTGATGCAAACCAAAATGCTAGAAGTGAAGGAAAATTATAAGAAAAAGTATAAGCCTAACCTAATACTGTACCGGTATGTGACGTGCTCTCAGGGCCAGACTCCAACCAAAACAGGGAAAGATAATATTTTTGATGCAAACCAAAATGCTAGAAGTGAAGGAAAATTATAAGAAAAAGTATGAGCCTAACCTAATATCGTATGTGACGTGTCAAGAAGAGAATGAAAATCAACGTCATTTATTCATATGTGGAGCACACGATGATATGGTTCCGAGACAATTCACCGTCAAGTCAATTCGCCGTCAGATAATTCCCCGTCAAAACCTGGACGATTTCCTGTCAGGAAAATTCGCACCCTGGACTATTCCCCGTCATTCTATAAATATGCATAGCTTTATTTACTAATCAATACTATAATACCTCAAAGATATAACAAGAGAAATTAAAGGAAAAGAATCAATAACAGAAATACTAAAACAAAATGAATTACAGGTGGTAGCAAATACAGTAGGCAGAATACTGAAACAAAGAGAAGTACAGTAATTATGAATATAAGGAGCAACATACAAATGAACAACAGAGACAGAAAAAAGAAAGAAAGTCATGTTGTTAAAGGACAAGAGCTCCCAAATCGGAGTAGGCACCAACAACAACAAGCCATGGGCAAGGTGATGTTCTGTTGTCGGCGGCCATCCTGCGACTGTCCTACCAGCAGCCAGCCCTCTACAGCCAAGTGCTGCACTTTCAGCCTGTACCTTCCATGTGTGGACATGCATTTCACTGCAATTTAGTTGTATGTATTTTCTTTGTATTTTCGTCGCAACTTACCTGTTTCAAAAGGGCAAGCAAGAGTGGTTCTTCGGGTAGCAGTGGTAATAGACAAGAGCAGCCTGGCACCTCTAAATCTTCGAAGGCAAAGGAGAAATGGCAATACGGGAAAGGGCAGAAATACACCAAGTATACACTTGCTGACAGTATGGTAATACAATGCAGAACTATAGTTACTTAACCACAATTATAGTTTATAAAGTTTACAGGGGGTGTGGGCAAAAAAAATCATGATTTTACGTACTGTATTTAGGTTTGGAGGCCCCAGACCCAAACTAAGTTTTCCCATAAGAAGTTCAATTTAAATTTCGATGGTTTGAATTTCGTGGTGATTTTTAGGTACCCATGCCCATCGAAATTCGAGAAAACCACTGTATGTATATATATATATATATATATATATATATATATATATATATGTGTAACGGTATATATATATGTATATACAGTAATCCCTCCAATATCTGACGTAATAGGGCCATAGGCAGGTCTGGATAGTGGTCCTGTCCGGATATTGAGCCCCAGCTTATGGACTTGTACTTATGGACCCTAAACTCAGAGAAACACCTATACAACTCCCTCTGGACATGCATAGCACCTATTTAAGACCCAAATCACACCAATAAGGGACATAAATGACTGAAATAAATGCAAAAGAACCATAAAATGAGGGTTTAGAGGTAGGTTCATACAATATTAAACATTCTGGTTACTGGCTCCTGGACTGGTACTTATGGACCCTAACCTAGCCTAACTCAGAAAAACACCTTCCTACTGCACATTCATAGCTCCTAACACCCTATTCACACCAATAAAGGACATTAAAGAGTGAAATGAGGTGTTTGAGGTAAGTCCATCCATCCATCCATTGCCAGACGCCATGTATCCCAAACGGGGTGACCAAGGGCTTAGAGTTAATTGTTTTACAGGGAGGGGCACTAATCCTTCACCAACCCCACTTGACACGTAGGGAGAACATTATGCCAACAGCATCTGGTGTTCCCAGGCGGTCACCCATCCAAGTACAGTATGAAACATTCTGCCTACTTACAGCAAGTCCATGGCCATCTCGATGAATAACCACCTCCTCTCGGACTCTGACAGTAAGAAGGATTTCCTGAAGCACTTCCAGTATACTGTTCATGAAGTCTTGCACTAAACTTAGTCAATCGCACTCAGAAGTCCATTCTCTTAACAATGCGCACTCTTGTCTAACTTATGCTCCACTGTAACTTACTAAGTGTTGCACTCTGCACTTTAACTTTTCCCACTCTTCTAACCACTTTCCAAAGCAAAAACAAACAAGTCTATTTACGTTAAATTTTGTTCCAAATTAGTCTTTTCACTCACAGCTGTAAATCCTTAACACAACACACTTTTTTTCACTACACAACACTGTAAATTCCCGTGTGGTCTAGTGGAGAAGTTCTTGCTGTTTAATCACTGTCAGAGTCTGAGAGTATCACTGGCAGGTGACCTAGGGGTGCGTCGCTGGGTTGTGGTGATGGCGTACACACTGCAGACGACTCTGAAGACAGACACAAACTCACATCGAGCGGTGACTCCACCGTGGCTGATGTGCTGGGCTGTGGCTCGGAGCATGAGGGCCTGTCTTGGGGAGGCAACGGAGTGGAGCCAGGGCTGGGCACAGCGGGGGTCACGGGCCTGAAAAAACTGTCAATCATTGACGCAAGGAACGACGATTCTGACGCTTGATGATGCGCTGCCTGAAAGCACGCACTTCCTCCACAAGTCCCAAGGGCCCCATCTCCCTGTTGCAGCCTGGGTGTTCCAGGTAGTCGAGAACAAACTCTAGGTGTTCCCGGAGTGCACTCAGCTTGGGGATGGCTGGAGTAGTGTCATGCTGAGAGGAGTCCGCATCATCATCGCCGTCCTCGTCGGAATCTTCAAGCTGGGTACTGACACCTGCAACTGAAGACGCGATCTCGATATCAGACAATGTCTGATACCCAGGATCACCCTCGTCGTCATCCAACCACTCACGCACATCGTCCACATCAACATCGTTGCCATGCATCCGTAGCCATGCATTGAAGTCATCCACGTCAAACCCTAGAAAATCGTACTCCACATCCGTTCCGAGAAGTAGACGAGACCAACCATTTTCTAGAGTCTTGACAGGGACTTCCTTCCATGCACTGGCCCAGTTGTAGATTGCAGACTTGATGTTGTAGCGGCGAAGGTTTTCCAAAGTCCACTGGCCTCGCGTGTCCCGTCCCTCCCAGCACTCGTCCTCGTCCTCGAGAACCATCATCTCATCCAGGAACTTCCGGCGGTATAGGCGCTTTGTTGCCACGATCACTCCTTGGTCCACTGGTTGGCTGAGAGCAGTCGTATTAGGTGGCAGAAACATGCACCTAATTCGGCCATTCTCAGCCACCAAGTCCTTGTCGCACAGGTGGGCAGGTGCATTGTCGAGGGGGAGGAGGGCCTTTACCTGGTCGCGCGGGATTCCCAGTGCCTTCGTCTGGTAATTGATGACCTCCTTGACGAAGTGGCGGTGGAACCAGTCTTTGAAGATCTGGGCTGTAAACCATGCCTTCAAAGAATGGTACCAAACGACAGGAAGGACATCCATCACCCCACGAAGACACCGAGGCTGCTTTGCACGGCCAACAATAACGGGCTTCAGCCAGTGCATGCCGTTAGCACTGGCACAACACAAAGCAGATATCCATTGCTTGGAAAGCTTGCGGCCAGGTACACGCTTCTCTGTCTCCTAGGCTAGAGTGTTCGTTGGCAAAGAGCGATAGAATAAACCAGTTTCGTCAGCATTGTAGACTTGCCCGAGAGTGAGGCCCTCCCTGTCGATCAAACCCTTCACCTTGTGCCGAAACTCGTCAACTCCATCCTCGTTAGCGTCCAAAGCTTCGCCATGAGCTTTACGGTTGGTAAGGCCATGCCGTAACTTCAACGCGAAGAGCCAACCCTCGGATGCCTTGAAGTTTAGGGCGTTGTGAAGCCTGGTGAACTTCTCAGCAGCAGCCTTCAGCTTCGTTCCACGTACCATCACACCAGCAGCACGTTGCTGTCGATACCAAATCAATGTGGAGCAGTCGATTTCAGCAAACTTGGGAGTAAACATCACCTTCCTCTCCATGTTGCGTTTGCTTCTTGACAAGAAGTCAGCTGTGTACTGCATGAGTTTGTCTCGGGATCTCTTGATATCAAACAAAGCAGATCGGGCCAGGTTGAACTCACGGAGGATGTGGGAAGAAGACCACCCCGCATCTACTTTCTCCAATATCTCCCGTTTCTTCTCCAGAGTCAACACCACTCTCTTCCTCTTCTCAGGCGGCGGGGCCATCATCATACACACTAATAAGAGGCTCAAGAGCAGCAGGAGTGCCTGCAGCAGGTAAGGAACCACCACAAAAGCGAGCATGTGGGCAGCCATGACGACGAGCGTGCACTCGCAGCGAGAGACAGGCGGAAAGTGGGGAGGATGCAGCAGCGCTCTATCGGACGTCAGAGGAATGACGCGGCACAACAAAGCTGTCCCGCGCCGCGCGCGGCAAGTTCAAATTACGGGCGGGAAAAATTCTTTTTTTTTCCGATTTTTTTGTGGTTTTAGGACCATTTTGAGAATGTTGGATCCCGGGACGATTATGTCCGGTTAGTGGGGATGTTCGGGTATTAGAGGGATTACTATATAAATATATATATATATATCCGTATATATATATATATGTATATATATATATATATATATATATATATATATATGTGTATAAACATATGTATATATATGAATATATATATATGTGTACATATATATATATATATATATATATATATATATATATATATATATATATATATATATATATATACAGTATATATGTACAGTATATATATATATATATATATATATATATATATATATATATATATATATGTGTGTGTGTGTATAAACATATGTATATATATGAATATATATATATGTAAATATATATGTATATATATACAGTATATATATGAGTATATATATATATATATATATATATATATATACAGTACCCTCGCGTCCAGCACGGTAATATTGGCATGCATGGGTTAGTGAATGTACAGTGAGGTTGGATGGTGAGGAATTGGAAAATGTGAGTACGTTTAAGTACTTGGGTAGTGTGATGAGTAAGGATGGAGGTTTGGAGGGTGAAGTGCTTGAAAGGGTACAGCAGGGAAGAAAGGTTGCTGGTTCTTTGAAAGCAGTGATAAGAAACAGGGAAGTGAGCATGGAAGTGAAAAAGTTACTACATGACAGTATTGTGATACCAACTCTAACGTACGGAAGTGAAGCTTGGACATTGTTGGAAGGACACAAGTCAAGAGTGAGAGCAGTGGCAATGAGTTATTTAAGAGGAGCCTGTGGAGTCACGTGGAGAGACAGGCTGACGAATGAGGATATAAAGGAGTGTTGTGGTGTGGATGTGGATGTGATAGGAAGCGTTATGAGGAACACACTGAGGTGGTTTGGCCATGTGGAGAGGATGGAGGGTGAAAGACTGACGAAGAGAGTGTATGTGAGTGAGGTGGAGGGGGGAAGAGGGAGGGGGAGGCCGAGGATGAGATGGAGGGATGGAGTGGAGAGGTATATGAGAGAGGGGGGTGTGAGTTGGGAGCAGGGCAGTGAAATGGCGGGGGACAGGGCAACTTGGAGGCGATTTGTTTGTGGCCACCCCAAACAGGATTGAGGCGTCTGGCAATAGAATAGATGGGTCACGTGTTGGACCAAAAACGTGTTGGACTAACAATAGAGCTTATGGGGAAAAATGAATTATGTCAGCAACCCTAGGAAAAGTCACCCTAAATACCTACCATATACCTATACATATATTGGTACTATTGTAATTATAATAAATGGTACTGTGCTATGAATGATAACTAACCTTTTAAGATAGTGTTGGTGGGCTTGCTGGGAATAGCAGGTGGTATCCAAGGCTGTACGTAGTCCTACTGGGTCCCCGGAGGATGGCTGCTGGCGTCACTAGCGGGTAATGGCTGTTCCACCTCCTCAACCTCCCTCATAAATCCTTCGAAATCACACTCAGAATCACTATCTTCGTCCACAGCCATGGAAGGTCCTGCTTCTGCCTGTCCTAGCACTCTAATCCTCGGCAAAGTGCATGCTTCTCACATTGTTGCCAGAGCCCCGTCTCGTGACTGTGGAAAGTGATCGCTGTTGCTGACTCGGTAGAGAATAAGGAGAAGCAACTTTGTTTATAAACTGGTATGCACGCCGATGAGAAGGGCTTCAAAACGATTGATATTTATTCTAAAATATTAATATGTATTCAGTGTCAGGCTAAATGTTCAGTGCTGTAGTTCGATACATTCTCTGTTGAGTTGCCTGGGTTTTGGTTACACTGATCCTCATGTTGGCTTCATTCATGTCGTAGGCCTTGGCAATGTCAACTTTCCTCTCGCTTTTCTTCTTCCTCTCGATGCTTTCTAGCTTGGTGGCCTGAGGGAGATGCCGACGCTTCTTGGGGTTCTATATATATATATCTATATCTATATCTATCTATATATATATATATATATATATATATCTCTCTCTGGGTTGACTGCCAAAATGTTGAAGGCCTCAGGAGATATAGGGGTGAGGTTAGTCACTGACCTGATTACTAGGATTATTTATGAGTGTGTTGTCCCAGATGATTGGCTGAAGAGTGTAATTGTAAATGTGTATAAAGGGACGGGTGATGGCCTGGAAAGAGGAAATTAAAGAGGTATAAAGCTTTTAGATCAGATAAAGAAGGTAATGGAGAGAGTTTTAGAAGGTATGATTAGAGAAAAAGTGAATATTGATGAGATGCAGTTTGGGTTTATGCCAGGTAGGGAGACCACTGATGCTATATTCACTGTTCAACAGCTTCAGGAAAAATATATTGGTAGGAGAAGGGATCTTTATTTTGTTTTTGTTGATTTGGAAAAGGCCTTTGACAGAGTCCCTAGAGAGGTGATGAAGTGGGCAATGAGAAAGCCTGGCTTGGAGGAGTGGCTGGAAAGGGTGGTTATGGCTATGCATGTGGGTGCTCACACCCAGATAAGAGTGAATGGAGATTTGAGTGATGAGTTTTCCGTGAATGTTGGTGTGCATCAGGGGTCGGTTTTGAGTCCCATGTTGTTTATCACGGTACTTGAAGCCCTTTCACGTGACTTTAGAAACGGACTCCTGTGGGAGTTGTTGTATGCTGATGATTTGGTGCTGATTGCAGAGGACGAAAGGGAGGCGGAGGAAAGGTTTAGGAAGTGGAGAGATGGTATGGGGCACAAGGGTTTAAGGGTAAATGCAGATAAAACAAAAGTAATGATATCTAGGGTTGGTGGCGGTACTGTCAATGACGAGGGAGGGTGGCCATGTGCAGTTTGCCAGAAGGGCGTGGGAAGTAATTCCATCTTGTGCGGTGTTTGTGATAAATGGGTACATAAGAGATGTAGTGGTATCAGAGGTAGACTGCGAGATAATGCTGATTTTATGTGTACGGCGTGTCGGGGTGAGCAGGCGGAGATTGTCAGCCGTGAAAGAATTGAACTTGCTGGTGAGTCTCTTCAGTGTGTGGAAGAGTTTTGTTATTTGGGAGACATGTTGTGTGCTGGAGGTGGGGCTAGAGCTAGCTCTGTGGCTAGGGTGAGAAGTGGTTGGAAGAAGTTCAGGGAGCTCTTGCCTCTCCTGACATTGAGAGGACTCTCCCTATGTGCTAAGGGGCCTTTGTATGCAGCATGTGTTAGGAGTGTAATGCTGTATGGCAGTGAGACCTGGGCAGTGAAAGAGGAAGATATTCGCCAGCTCAGACGTACAGAAATGACAATGATTTGGTGGATGTGCAGTGCGTCCCTGCCTCCAAGGCCTGGAGGGGATGGGTTTACGATGGAAGAGTTGAGAGGTAGGATGGGACTGGAGTGTATTGGTGTTGTGATGAGGAGAGGTAGATTGAGATGGTTTGGACATGTGGAGAGGATGGGGAATGATAACTGGGTGAGGAAGGTGAGAAGTGTTAATTTTGGGGATGGGGTTATGAGGGGTAGACCGAGAAAGACATGGGACGAGGTCATTAAGTGTGACCTCAGGGTTAAGGGACTGAACAGGGAGGCTGCAATGGATCGTGCAGAGTGGAGAGCCGCCATTAGGTGACCAAGGCCGACACATGCAAGCATGTTGGAGCCTTTAAAAACGAAACAAAACGATATATGCACGTATATATATATATATATATATATATATATATATATATACAGTATATATATTGTATATAGCACTAGGAAAGCAACAAATGACATCACTGAAAGAAAAAAACGGTGAAATCATTAAATGCAGGTACAGGATGGAGAAGTGAGTTGAAGAATTTTACAATGAACTGTATGCATCAAAGACAGTTGTACCAATACCTAAGTTTTCAGTTGGCACTAAGTGAAATGCCTGAGGTAACGCCAGACGAAGTAAATATTTGTCTTAAAAATATGAAAAGAGGGAAGGCTCCGGGAGAAGATGGAATAGTAACATATTTACTGTTGGATGCACGAGTAGAAGTACAAAACAGGCTTGCTCACTTATTTACCCACTGTATAAAACAGAAGAAAATTCCCAAAACATGGTGTAATGCAATAGTTATTTTACTCAACAAAAAAGCTGACTCAAAAGATCTTGGTAACTATCGACCAATTAGCTTATTATCAGTCATTGACAAACTCTTCACTAAAGTCCTTACAAACAGAATAACAACAATTTTGGAGGAAAACCAACCTCTTGAACAGGCAGGATTCTGAAGCAGGTATTCAGACCACTGGTCATCTACACATAATGAATCAGCTAATCAAGAAAACTACAGAACATAATAAACCACTGTGCTCAGGTTTTGTTGATTACGAAAAGGCTTTTGATTCAGTGGAGCACATAGCAATTATACATTCATTGCGAGAACAAGGAGTGAATGAGAACATTGTAAAACTGCTCGAAAACATATATAAAGAGGGAACTGCTACAGTTAAAATACATAAGGACTCTGAAAAAATTAAGACTGAGAAGGGCGTGTGTCAGGGAGATACAATTTCACCAAAATTACTTACAGCATGCATAGAAAGTATTTTCAAAAATACTTTCAAAGACTGGTGCTGCCGAACGGAGGGGTCTAAACTGATATGGAACCAGGTCGTGATTATCTCTTGAGTACACCAGGCAGAAGGGCTCCTGTGGTACTTGGTAGGAAACTTCTCCAAAATGTCTTTCAGAGCCCTTGGCTTCCTGCTCTTACCCACAACAACTGGTTTCATGCAATGGGACCCGTCAACGTTTTCGCACGCCAACACCAATATGCGGTCCTTCGCACTCTTCTTCCCCGAAGTGCTACTGATTGTCTTTGAGGCCTGTGTATTTTGGGGGAATGACTTCCAAAAAAGACCAGTTTCGTCAGTGTTACAGATTTGGAAGTCATGGAGGCCCTCCTCCTACTTCAGCTGACGAAAGTGGTTTATGAAGGGGTCCACTGCACTGGCATTGGTGCTGAGAAGCTCGCCCATAATGGCCTTATTTACGATGCCATGAAGCCGCCTGAAGCACCACAGCCAGCCATCACTGGACTTGAAATTGTCGAGGCCTAGGTAACCAGCAAGCCTCTGCGCTACATGCTGAATGTCAATGCCACGAACAGGAACACCCTCTGCTCTCTCCTGCGTGTACCACTTATACACTGCCTCGTCAAGATTTTCCATGGGAAGTTGTCGCTTGAGGTACAGTTCCTTCCCCTTCTTGCCGGCCTCCTCTGCTTTCATGGCCTCCTTCACTTTCTCCTTCCCTTTGATGAGGTAATGGACTGTTGTTTTCTTGAGGTCATACTTGTTCCACAGTTGACCTCGTGTAACCCCTTCCTCAAACTCCTTAATACAGTAAATCCTCGTTTTTCGCAGCTTGGATGTTTCACCAAAACTGCGCAAAATGCGAAACGTCGAATTGTGAAGTTAAGAATCAATGGGAAAAATAGAGGAGTGTTCCAGTGGGACATTTATGTACCCTATCAGAAAGTACTATGACATCAAACAGGCCCTAACCAAAATTAAATGAAGTGTGTTTACTAGTGCTAAAACAGCATAACACAATAAACATGTACCTGAAAAGACACTGAAGCTGTTATAACGAGCTGCAACACCAAAAATTCTTACCACAAATAAAGTGAAGACTGGCTTGAGTGGCAGGTGAAGGTGTGTTGTGGGTAGATGGGCTAGTTACTAGGTGACATGGGCCTCTCTAGGGAAGCCCCATCACCTATGCCAAAGCCCTCGAAGTTGACGTCAGGCTCCAGCACCTCCACTTCTTCTCTGTTCACTTCTCCTCCTTCATCCACCCCTGCTGGCACGTCCAAGTCCTGCAGAATAGCAGCCACAGTCTGTCTCTCATGAAAATATTGTGTGATCCGGGCTTATCTCTGCTCCTTTATGTTTCTGTTGTACACAGCCATCACTTGAGACTTCTGATCACTCAAGGCAGATAGGAAGTTGGTAGCCTCAGGCAGTCCTGGTGTATGCATCGAAGGTGGTTGCCATGTTATTTATGGTGGACAGGGTGGTTGCAAGATGGCTGTCAACAAATGATCATCGAATTGTGGGGAAATTCGCGAATTGTGAGACAACTCGAAAACTTTTTTCTTGTGAGAAAAATGAGTTGTCGAAGTAAAATGTATCCAAATATGAGGGCTTACTGTATATATATATATATATATATATATATATATATATATATATATATATATATATACACACAGGAAAAGTCCATTAATCTAAACACTGATACTCCAAAAGTAAACAAAATCAAAATTTAAAAAATTCAAACTGGCGCAAAATGCACCTAAGTGCCAAGCGGTGTGGTCATGGAAGTTTCATAGAAGGAAGCTTCTGTATACTTTGATAAACTTGTGCATTTCATTGAACAAAATAATCATTACAATGGGGCTGAGGTGATCAATTTCCATATCTTGCAAAACAAGTTCTACAAGAAACGTGCACAGGCTGTCAGGCAGGCTGATATCCGTGACTGGCTGAAGTGCATGAGCAACCAGGCAGGTAAATCCACTGATGGTTCTGGGACAATTCACCATCAAGTCAGTTGGCCGTCACAACAATAACAAGAAAATTCGCAGTCAGGACAATTCGCAGCCTAGACGATTCCCCGTCATGATACTTCAATAAACAATTTTCAGGGGGATCTATCAAAGTCAATGTTCATTCAATAGCGTAGGCTTTGGAGATCATTTATAAGTTCCACTTTTAGACAATAATTAACTCGTTTCTACCTCGCTGTAGTTGACTTTGAATTATATTCTAGCGCCACGCATAGCTGTCTTCATTAATTTCCATTAGTACTACAACATTAGTACTTGGATGGGTGACCGCCTGGAAAGACCAGATGCTGTTGGCATAACGTTCTCCCTACGTGTCAAGTGGGGTTGGTGGAGGATTAGTGCCCCTCCCTGTAAAAACAATTAACTCTAAGCTCTTGGCCACCCCGTTTGGGATACATGGCGTCTGGCAATGAATGATGATGAATGAAACTACAACATCCTGAGTATATTTTAAAAAGACTCTGAAGAGGTATTCAAAAACTAGAGTGCTTGCTTAATATTGTATAAACTCACCTCTAAAACCTCATTCTCTAGTTCTTTTGGATTTATTTCAGTCTTTTATGTCCTTTATTGGTGTGATTTGGTCTTAAATAGGTGCTATGCATGTTCAGAGGGAGTTGTATAGGTGTTTTTCTGAGTTAGGGTCCATAAGTACCAGTCCAGGAGCCAGGGACTTGTTGTAAGTACCCAGAATTTTTAATATTGTATAAACTCACCTCTAAAACCTCATTTTCCGGTTCTTTTCCATTAATTTCAGTCTTTTATGTCCCTTATTGGTGTGATTTGGGTCTTAAATAGGTGCTATGCATGTCCAGAGGGAGTTGTATAGGTGTTTTTCTGAGTTAGGGTCCATAAGTACAATACCAGGAGGCTGGGGCCCACTATCCGGACGGGACTACTTTCCAGACATGCCTTTGGCTCTATTACATCAGATAGTGGGGGGATTACTGATATCTATCTATCAATCTATCTATCTATTGCCAGACACCTCAATCCCGTTTGGGGTGGCCACAGACAAATCGCCTCCAAGTCGCCCTGTCCCCCGCCATTTCACTGCCCTGCTCACAACTCACACCCCCCTCTCTCATATATCTCTCCACCCCATCCCTCCATCTCATCCTCGGCCTCCCCCTCCTTCTTCCCCCCTCCACCTCATTCACATACACTCTCTTCTTCAGTCTTTCACCCTCCATCCTCTCCACATGGCCAAACCACCTCAGTGTGTTCCTCATAACGCTTTCTATCACATCCACATCCACACCACAACGCTCCTTTATATCCTCATTCGTCAGCCTGTCTCTCCATGTGACTCCACAGGCTCCTCTTAAATAACTCATTGCCACTGCTCTCACTCTTGACTTGTGTCCTTCCAACAACATCCAAGCTTCACTTCCATACGTAAGAGTTGGTATCACAATACTGTCATGTAGTAACTTTTTCACTTCCATGCTCACTTCCCTGTTTCTTATCACTGCTTTCAAAGAACCAGCAACCTTTCTTCCCTGCTGTACCTTTTCAAGCACTTCACCCTCCAAACCTCCATCCTTACTCATCACACTACCCAAGCACTTAACCGTACTCACATTTTCCAATTCCTCACCATCCAACCTCGCTGTACATTCACTGACTTCACCTCTCTCAAAGACCATCACTTTACTCTTCCCTACATTCACCTTTAGATTCTGTTTCTTACACACTCTCCCAAACTCATCCACCAAGCCTTGCAGCTCCCCTTCGTCTTCACTCAACAACACAGAACCATATATATATATATATATATATATATATATATATATATACGGTATATTTTTCGTTTTTAAAGGCTCCAACATGCTTGCATGTGTCGGCCTTGGTCACCTAATGGCGGCTCTCCACGCTACACGATCCATTTCAGCCTCCCTGTTCAGGCCCTTAACCCTGAGGTCACACTTAATGACCTCGTCCCATGTCTTTCTCGGTCTACCCCTCATAACCCCACCCCCAAATATTAACACTTCCCACCTTCCTCACCCAATTACCATCCCCCATCCTCTCCATATGTCCAAACCATCTCAATCTACCTCTCATCACAACACCAATACACTCCAGTCCCATCCTACCTCTCAACTCTTCCATCGTAAACCCAGCCCCTCCAGGCCTTGGATGCAGGGACGCACTGCACATCCACCTAATCATTGTCATTTCTGTATGTCTGAGCCGGCGAATATCTTCCTCCTTCACTGCCCAGGTCTCACTACCATACAGCATTACACTCCTAACACATGCTGCATACAAAGACCCTTTAGCACGTAGGGAGAGTCCTCTCAATGTCAGGAGAGGCAAGAGCTCCCTGAACTTCTTCCAACCACTTCTCACCCTAGCCACAGAGCTAGCTCCAGCCCCACCTCCAGCACACACCATGTCACCCAAATAACAAAACTCTTCCACACACTGAAGAGACTCACCAAGTTCAATCCTTTCACGGCTGACAATCTCCACCTGCTCTCCCTGACACGCCGTACACATAAAATCAGCATTATCTCGCAGTTTACCTCTGATATCACTACATCTCTTATGCACCCATTTATCACAAACACCGCACAAGATGGCATTACTTCCCACGCCCTTGTGGCAAACTGCACATGGCCACTCTCCCTTGTCTCTGACAGTACCGCCACCAACCCTAGATATCATCACTTTTGTTTTATCTGCAATTACCCTTAAACCCTTGTGCCCCATACCATCTCTCCACTTCCTAAACCTTTCCTCTGCCTCCCTTTCATCCTCTGCAATCAACACCAAATCATCAGCATACAACAACTCCCACAGGAGTCCGTTTCTAAAGTCACGTGAAAGGGCTTCAAGTACCGTGATAAACAACATGGGACTCAAAACCGACCCCTGATGCACACCAACATTCACGGAAAACTCATCACTCAAATCTCCATTCACTCTTACCTGGGTGTGAGCACCTACATACATAGCCATAACCACCCTAACCAGCCACTCCTCCAAGCCAAGCTTTCTCATTGACCACTTCACCACCTCTCTTGGGACTGTCAAAGGCCTTTTCCAAATCAACAAAAACAAAATAAAGATCCCTTCTCCTACCAATATATTTTTCCTGAAGCTGCTGAACAATGAATATAGCATTAGTGGTCCCCCTACCTGGTATAAACCCAAACTGCGTCTCATCAATATTCACTCTTCTCTAATCATACCTTCTAAAACTCTCTCCATTACCTTCATCATACCGTACCTTCTAAAACTCTCTCCATTACCTTCATTATCTGATCTAAAAGCTTTATACCTCTATAATATCCTCTTTCCAGCCCATCATCCTTCCCTTTATACACATTTACAATTACACTCTTCAGCCAATCATCTGGGACAACACACTCATAAATAATCCTATTTATCAGGTCAGTGACTAACCTCACCCCTACATCGCCTGAGGCCTTCAACATTTCGGCAGTCAACCCAGACACACCTGCTGCCTTTCCCACCTTCATCCTGCCTATTGCCTCACTCACAGTAGCAGCATCAATCAAAGGCCAAGGGCCTGACACTGGATCTGCTGGCTCCAAACATTCCCTGTTCCAGTCAAACTCCTCATTCAACAACCGGTTATAATGCTCTCTCCATGCATCTTTAATATCCTCACTGTTCACCACTACCCTTCCTTCATCATTCTTCACACACTGCTCACCAATAATATCCCGATTATCCCTCTTCACCTGACCTGCCACCCTAAATATCATATTTTTCCTTTCCCTATGATTTAGGTTATCAAGTAATAGTCTCTGTGACTCAGACTTTGCCCTGTATACCTCTCTTCTAGCCCTCCGCTTGGCAGCCAAACATTCCTCTTTGCTACCGCCCTTCTTCCATTCCCGGAAAAGCCTTCTTTTCTCCTTAACTGCAGCTTCTACACCCTCATCCCACCACCAAGTTACTTTATGTCTTGGTGGTCCTCTTGTCCAATCACATGTTACATCAGTACCTAATCCCTATACTATCCAGAGGCCCACTTTCTGGACACCCCACTTACCCGACATTTAGGGCCTGACCTTCAGAACCCAAAAATGGCCAAAAAAAGAAAAAAATACCCCCAAAATCCAATTTTTTTCCCTCCCATAATTTGAAATTGCCACGCGGCGCCAAACAGCTGTTTACATCACGGTCCCTTCACCCCTTCCTTCCTCCCCCCTCCCCTGTCACGGTTGCCATATGGTATTTTTCATTACCAAATGTGGGCCAAATTGGTAATGAAAAATCTGTTTGGTGATGAATCAGAATAATGCATTACCAAACAGATTTTTCACAAGTATGAGGATACACAGGATGGAGATGGTAGATTGTCTGCTCTCTATGATTAATCTGCTAGTGGACATAGCGTGAAAATAATCAACACGCTGCTTATTATAAGGAGCGTGATTACATGTATTTCCACTTATATATATAATTTGTGAAGAATAAATGCTAGCTTTACAAAATTGGTAATGAAAAGTTATATATGGTAATGAAAAGTTATATTTGGTAATGAAAATTGAGGAGTTTGATAATGTGGCCTTTGCGATCTGGCAACTCTGTTTCCCCGTCACCAACACTCCAACAGTTACTGCTTAACTTCGATCGCGAGTGGATGTTTATTGCAGTGGATGCCACACGTGCTCGTTTTTTGTGAATGAACAGTGAATAAACTGCAATACCTTGCCAGCAGACCACACGGGAATTTACAGTGTTGTGCAGTGTTAAGAAATTAGAATTTAGAGTGCAAAGGATTAACTGTGGAGTGCAAACTGGTGGTTGAAACTGGCATGGTGCAATTTACAATGTAGAGTGTTAAATAATTATAACTCACAGTGCAAAGAATTACTGTAAGTGCAGCACAACACTGGATTACTGTACATGCTTCAAGAGCATTTTCATCACTGCCAAAGCCTTAGAGAAGGCGGCCACAAATGTGCTGTAAATACCATGGCTGAGGTACAGTCACTTCTAATTCCTCATTCTTTGGTTCCTTTTCATTTCATGCTTTATGTCCATTACTGGTGTGAATAGGGTCTTAAATAGGTTTAAACAGTGCTATGCATGTCCGGTAGGGAGTTATTTAGATGGCTTTCAAAGTTAGGCTGGGTTAGGGTCCTTAAGTACAAGTCCAGGAGGCTGGGGCCGACTATCTGGACGGGACCACTTTCCGCACATGCCTTTGGCTCTATTTCATCGGACAGTAGAGGGATTATATATATATATACAGTAAAATCCCAAATTTTGATGGACATAGGTACCAAAAATCTATCTATCTATCTATCTATAGCCCGACGCCCTAATCCCGCAAAGCGTGGCCGCAGACAAAACGCCTCCAAGTCGCTCTGTCACCCACCATTTGACTACCCTCCCCCCAACTCACCCCCCCCTCCCTCATATACCTCTCAACTCCATCCCTCCACCTCATCCTCAGTCTACTTCTCCCTCTCCCTTCCTCCACCTCACGTACATACACCCTCTTAGTCAGTCTTTCATTCTCCATTCTCTCCACATGTCCAGACCACCTCAGTGTATTTCTCCTAATCTTCTCAACCACATCCACATCCTCCCCACAGCGTTCCTTCACTTCTTCATTCGTCAACCTGTCCCTCCCTGTCACTCCACATGCTCCTCTCAAGTAACTCATTTCCACTGCTCTCACTCTTGACTTGTTCCCCTCTTGCAAGATCCATGCCTCACTTCCATACGTCAGGGTAGGGATCACAATACTATCAAGCAGTGACTTCTTAACTTCCATACTCACCTCCCTATTTCTCATCACTGCTTTCAGTCTACCAACAACCTTCCTTCCCTGCTGTACACTTTCACGCACTTCATCCCCCAAAGTTCCATCCTTACTCATCATACTACCCAAGTACTTGAATGCACTCACATTTTCCATATCCTCACCATCCAACCTCACTGCACACTCTGTGACTTCATTCCTCTCAAACACCATAACTTTACTTTTGTTTACATTAACTTTCAGATTCCTCCTCCTACACACTGTCCCAAATTCATTCACCAAACCTTGCAACTCCCATTCATCTTCACTCAACAGTACTGTATAATCAGCAAACAGCAACACTGGAAGCTTCCACATCTCACCCTCATTCATTAGAGCCACCCCCACATCCACTGCCCTACCCTGCACCTCCTTTACAACCCCACCCATGTATATATTAAACAGCCATGAAGACATCACACAACCCTGTTTCAGTCCCACATTGAGATCAAAGAACTCACTTAGTTCACCATCCATTCGCACTGTAGCCCTAGCTCCCTCGTACATACTCTTCACAGCACTCAACAATTTCCCCTCCACTCCATATATTCTTAATACCTTCCACATATCTTGCCTATCTATTCTGTCATAAGCTTTCTCCAAGTCCATGAAGGTGGCATACACTTTCCTTCCCTTCTCTAGATACTTCTCCACTAAACATCTTAGAACAAATATCTGATCTACACACCCTTTTCCCTTCCTAAATCCCCCTTGTTCTTCTCCAACTAGCTCCTCTGTCATATGCCTAACCCTATCAATGAGTATTCTACCATATATTTTACCAGTCACAATAAGTAGGCAAATATCCCTATGGTTACCACATACTTCTCTCTCTCCTTTTCCTTTGTATAAAGGAACAATTATACCTGATTTCCAGTCCTCTGGAACCCTTCCCTCTTCCCAAGCCAATCTACACAACTTCCATATCCACTCCACAACAATCTCACCCCCATACCTAAGCATTTCACCACACACTCCATCAATTCCTGGGGCCTTTCCCAACTTAATCTTCTTCATCACTTCCACTACTTCCGCTCTATTGATCTCTTCCTCCCTCCTTTCATCTCTTCTTCTCCCAGCCATTCTCCAACCACTTATACTCGCACTGTTCTCACTCTCCACATTCAACAAATCCTCAAAGTGCTCCTTCCATCTCCTCAGTTTCTCTCTCTTCTCCACCAACAATCTATTATTCCTATCTTTCACTCCCCTACTATTTCCCCTTTCAAACTGCCTACTTTCTTTACCTCCTTCCAAAACAATTTCTTACTCTCCCTCCATTTTACACTCAGATTCCTCCCAAACTCTTCATACACTTTCTTTTTACTCTCCTTCACCAGTCTCTTAACCTCCCTTCTCCTGCTCACATATACCTCTCTCTTCTCTCTCTCATCTTCTCCCCTACCTCTACTCGCTAACTATTCACTATATGCCTTCTTCTTTTGTTCCACAGCTCGATTCACCTCATCATTCCACCATGCTGTCCCTTGCGGTAGCAAAAAACCGCATCTAAATTCAAAACATCGAAATTTAAACTGAACTTCTTATGGGAAAAATCAATTTGGGTCCAGGGCCTCCCAACTTCACTATGTAAAATCATGATATTTTGCCCACACTCCCTGTAAACTTTATGAACTATAAATGTGGTTAAGTAACTGTAGTTCTGCACTGTATTGTCATACTGTACTGTAGTGTAGAATACAGCAAAATTTGTTACAGTTTGTCAGTATCCTGTCACAGTTTTTATTACAGTAGTTACAGCACACTGTACAGTACAGTACTAACCTTAGGTTATGGAATATTATCACTTGGCTGGCTGGTGTTGATGGTGTGTGGCAGGGGTGGACCACTTAGTTGAAGTAGCCTCCTCTGTGGAGGTAACCAACCCAAATTCCTCAAAATGAAAATCATCCTTCAGTATCTGGACATCTGCAGTGTCAACATTTCCACCTCACCCCTTTTGATGGTTATATCTTGCAACACCCTAGTAATTGGCCTGAAGAAGGTGATGATCTTTGTTTCTGCTTATGAAGCCCGTGACAGCATTGAAATTCGCGATTTTGCATCGAAAAGTGAGATAGGCAGACCACTCCAAAATGCATCTACAGTACATTCGAATCATCAAATTCTAAACTGTCGAAATTTTAGACTTTACTGTATATATATATATAAATATATATATATAGATAGATAGATAGATAGATAGACACATAGATATATACCGGTACATATTTCTAATGCTTTCAAAAAGTGTGGCACTGTTCCCTGCTATCCAAACTCCCTTGCTATGGACTGACGTCTTTTTTTTCCTCTGCTTTTCTCATAGGCCTATCTCAGCACCAGAAAAATAAAAGTAGATGATGTATATTCCAATTTCCACTCAATTAATGCCGGCGTGCCACTGGGATCAGTCCTGGTGCCAAGCCTGTTCATGGTTTGTATTAATGATCTCTTATCGTTCGTGTGTGTGTGTGTGTGTGTGTGTGTGTGTGTGTGTGTGTGTGTGTGTGTGTGTGTGTGTGTGTGTATGTGTGTTCTTACCTAATTGTTCTTACCTAATTGTATCTTTACAGGAATGAGTCAAGCTCGTACTGTCCCGTGTCTTAAACCATATTTATTGTACGTATCCTTAAATTTGTGAATTGTTTTGGCACGCACTATTTCATTCGGTAGTGCATTCCATTGGTCAACTGCTCTGTTTGGGAAACTGAATTTCCTTACGTCTTTATCACCTCTCTTCTTATGCAGTTTTTTGCAGTGTCCTCTTGCTGATGCTTCTCCATGTGTTAAGTACCCTAATCATTTATGTCTATTTTCTCCTTCCCTGATATGCACTTATATAGCATTATCATGTCACCTCTTTTCCTTCGCTCCTGTAGTGTTGGTAGATTCAGTTTATTTAGTCTTTCATTGTAGCTTAGGTCCCTTAAGCTTGGTATCCATCTTGTAGCGGCCCTTTGAACTTTTTCAATCTTGTCTGTGTGCTTTTTAAGATGAGGACTCCAGACTACTGATGCATATTCCAGGGTTGGTCTAATGAATGATGTTATTATCCTTCTTAGCATGTCTTCATTATGTATGTGAATGCTATTCTCATATTTGCAAGCAGTGTATACATGTTCCGTACCTTCTCGCTGATGTGGTCAGCCGGAGATAGTCTGTTATTGATGATCACACCTAGGTCTTTCTCTCTTTCTGATGTGTATAGGGTTTTATTTCCTAACTTATAATCCCAATCAGGTCTTTTTCCACTTTTACCAAACTTGATTACATGACACTTGTCCACACTGAATTCCATTTGCCATGTACTACTCCATTCATGAAGTTTATTTAATTCTTCTTGTAGCTCCCTACAAGAGTCTGTGCTAGTAATTCTCCTTTGTATTTTTGCATCATCTGCAAACATATTCAGATAGCTCTCATTTCCACAGTTACTGTTTATATCATTTATATACACTAAAAACATGATTGGTGCCAGCACTGAACCCTGTGGTACTCCACTAGTCACTTCTTTCCATGATGAGTAGTTTCCTCTTAGTACTGTTCTTATTTCTTTGTGTGTGTGTGTGTGTGTGTGTGTGTGTGTGTGTGTGTGTGTGTGTGTGTGTGTGTGTTTTAGTGAACCAATCTATAAATGGATGGGGTTATAAAACAGATGCTGTACAAGGAAGGGCAGTGGATGTTGGAGCAGCCCTACAGGGAGAGGGCAGTGTGTGGAAACTCCTTGGACTGTTATTTGCAGATGATGCTGTGTTGTTCAGTGAGGACGAAGGGGAGATACATGACTCGATGAATGAGGTTAGGAGTGTGTGTAAGAAATGTACGGAAGAGTAAAGTTATGGTCTTCGAGAGAAATGAAGTCACTGAATGTACAATCAGGCTGGATAGGAGGAAATGGAAAATGTGAGTGCATTTAAGTACTTGGGTGGAGTGATGAGTGAGGAAAGAAGTTTAGAGGGTGAAATGCTTGAAAGCGTACAACAAGGAACAGTGGTTGCTGGTTCTTTGAAAGCTGTGATAAGAAACAGGGAAGTAAGTCACATGGAGAGACAAAATGACAAATGAGGATGTGAGGGAGCATTGTGCTATGGATGTGGATATGATAAGATGCATTAGGAGAAACACAATGAGGTGGTTTGGCCATGTGGAGAAGACGGAGAGCAAGAGATTAACGAGGAAAGCGTATGCGAGAGAGGTGGAGGAAGGGAGGGAAGGGGAGGCCAAGGATGAGATGGAGGGATATGGTGGAGAGGTACATGAAAGAAGGGGGGAGGGGGTGACCTGGGGGAAGGGGAGTGAAATGGCGGGGAACCTGCAATAAAGCTGTGAAAATGTTGCAACCAATGTATTGTTTACTTACCTCAGATGCTCTACAAATCTGAAATCTTATTGTACTGCTGAAGCAATGGACTGATGATGGCAACATCACAGCCCCTGCTGTACAGAACACTTCAAACAACAATAGTTGAAGAGTGGTGCAATTTTTGATGCCAGATCATATTTCAAGGCCTTGTATGTATGGAAAACTTGGCCAACAATATGAATTACGCCTTGTATGATACCTATCTTCAAGTGTATAGCAAAACTATTACGTGTGGTATAAAACTCTACTGCCAAAATTTAAGTATAGTTACCAATTTTTTCACGTTTTGGTGCAAAAATCCTTCCTGTTCAGTAATGCTTGAACACTGAGTAGGAAGGATTTATGTATATGTCTGCAAGATACCGAAGTTTCATTACAGTATATGAGACGTAATGTGCTCAACTTTGTTTCAAGTGCAGGCCAGTACCGTACCGGTACGGTATTATATAAAGTCAGAAATCTTCAGCTGGTGGCAAAATTAGTGAGGCTGACATTAAAGTGTCATTCTGAACGAGATTACCCTTATCAGTGCCTTTTTATTGAAAACTTATCAAACATTTTGTAACAACCTAACCTCAGGCCAGTTATTCTATCTTAACCTAACCTACCTTATGCTAATCTGACCAAATTTATCCTTATCTAACCTACCGGGTATCCCTTACTTAACCATATTTTCCTTGTTTATTAATTAATCCTCTTCATACTGAAAACACACTTCTGTAAACCTTATAAGGTGGTCCCATGTCTCCTTAAAGATTACTGGATGTTGCTTTCAGGGTTAGGTCTTGTTAGGCTTAAACTGCATGTAATATATACTGGGTATGTTTATCTACAGCCAGATGCTGTAATTCCATAAAGGTTGGCTGTTTGTCTTTGAGTTATTTATTTTTTTTATTATTACCGGTATTTTTTTTTTTTTACAGAGAGGGACACTAACCCTCCACCCACCCACTTGCTAACATATAGGTTACATAGCCTATATGGGTTGGGTATATGGTTACCATCCAACATTAACCCCTAGGATATGCAATTCGATCGCCCACACTTCCCTGATAACCTGTATATGGAGCCAATTTTTCAACTCTTACAGAAGTAAAAAGTGTTATGCCTAAGGTTTAGAGCTTGAATTTACACACCTTATGCCACACACCAGAGCAATCTGGACCAACTGGTTACTGAGCTATAGCCTGTCAAAGATCAAAAACTGACACTGGCAACCCTTGCATAGAGGAAGAGAGAGAAAAAAAAAAATTGCTCCAAGATTAATTTTGGTATTATAGAATGAAGGATCTTGATTTTCCACACCAGAAAATGTATACCCGGTATATCATTCTCATGTGTCAAATGTTTACCATGTAGTCACAGCAAGAAAGTAGCTGGAGGTGGAGGGAGTATGAAGGGGTGGAGGGGGGAGAATGAGGGAGGAAGGTGGAGGGAGGATGATGGGGGGAGTGTGGCATGGAAAAATCAGCTTTATAGAGTTGGTAGGAGGAGCTGTGAGTTCAGTCACAAGCGAGGAAGGGGGAGAGGGTTTGGGGTAGAGGTAGGTGGTGAGAGGCCGGTGGGGGAATCACCCCCCTACCATGGGTAGGGGCAAGGATACTCCCTACTCAGGACTTAGTTCTCATTGGCTTGCATCGATATACATCACAATCGGGCCGAAGCCCAGTGTCCGCAGTTTTTTACAAAGGCTCCTCTATTGATCCTATTCAGCATCATGCCAAATTCTGGAAAAGTACCAATCGATCCTATTAGTACTTTAGGGGTTAGTGGTTTTTTGGCTTACAAGAAATCATCAGACTTGTCACTCAATGTAATGCCACTTAAAAGAAGAATGAAAAGTGACAGGGAAGATAGGAAGAAATTTGAAAAGAGGAGGGCAGACACAGAAAAAGAATGATAATGGTGAAGGAAGTTGTGACCAGCACTGTTTCAAGTGTGTGAATGATGGTTACCACCATCTATCTATCTATCTACTGCCAGACGCCCCAATCCCGTTTGGGGTGGCCACAAACAAATCGCCTCCACGTCACCCTGTCCCCCGCCATTTCACTGCCCCACTCCCAACTCACACCCCCCTCTCTCATATACCTCTCCACCCCATCCCTCCATCTCATCCTCAGCCTCCCCTTCCTTCTTCCCCCCTCCACCTCACTCATATACACTCTCCTCGTCAGTCTTTCACCCTCCATCCTCTCCACATGGCCAAACCACCTCAGTGTATTCCTCCTAACGCTTCCTATCACATCCACACCACAATGCTCTTTTATATTTTCATTTGTCAGCCTGTTTCTCCATGTGACTCCACAGGCTCCTCTTAACTCATTTCCACTGCTCTCACTCTTGACTTGTGTCCTTCCAGCAACGTCCAAGCTTCGCTTCCATACGTTAGAGTTGGTATCACAATACTGTCATGTAGTAACTTTTTCACTTCCCTGCTTCTTATCACTGCTTTCAAGGAACCAGCAACCTTTCTTCCCTCCTGTACCCTTTCAAGCACTTCACCCTCCAAACCTCCATCCTTACTCATCACACGATCCAAGTACTTAAACGTACTAACATTTTCCAATTCCTCACCATCCAACCTCGCTGTACATTCACTGACTTCACCTCTCTCAAAGACCATCACTTTACTCTTCCCTACATTCACCTTTAGATTCCGTTTCTTACACACTCTCCCAAACTCATCTACCAAGCCTTGCAGCTCTCCTTCGTCTTCACTCAACAACACAGTATCATCTGCAAACAACAGTACAGGGAGTTTCCAAACACTATCCTCTCTCACCAGGGCCACTCCAACATCCACTACCCTACCTTGTACCTCTTTTATTACCCCATCCAGGTACAGATTGAACAACCATGGAGACATGACACATCCCTGTTTCAACCCAACCTTCAAAGAGAAAAATTCACTCAGTTCACCATCCACACATACTGCAGCCTTAGCACCACCTACCACAAATATATATAGAAGTTCAATAACTAACAACAAAATAACAAATTTCTCCAAATTTTCAAAACTATTACTCTGACAAGAAAAAGTACAGTATTAAATTCCAGGCATTATCACATATTAGCTTACAAATTATGGTACATAACTATCAGGTCCATGCAAGCCACATGATCAAAACAAAAACTTACCACTGCCAACACAGAAGGGAGATTCTGTGGATCCATCCTCAAGGGGCTGTAGGATTTCATGCTTCCCAACATCACTATCTCCCACCAACAGGAACTTGAGCAGATAGTCATATGGTTTACTGGACTCCCCACCTCCCCCTTGCCCCCCACCATCAGACATCATACTCATCTCATCACTCGAATTGCTATTGCTGATTGATGCATCGGAGTCAGAAGCCACCTTGGCCGGAATTTTAGTCAGTTGATAGCCTTAATTCTTATCACTCCTTTCCCACTCAAGGTATATACCTTGGTATGCAACAACACGCAGATAAATGTTGGCAACTTTGCCATCAGGATATATCTGAATGACCTTATACGCAGGCCTATTAACAAAAGTTCTTGAATTAACACATCTAGCACGAGGCCTCTGAAGTAATGGGAGGTTCCTTTTCAAATTAATAAAGATGAGTTAATACACCTGCCTGCACTGTGCCACCTCACAGATAGTGCCAAGGACAACACAAATGCCATCCAAAATCCCTCAAGCACTGTGAAAGTTACCGTATCTCTAGTACATGCGACTTATTCCAGTGCAGGGATAAGAACCATGCCACCTTTTCAGCTCACAAGTGTTTATACCATATATTCATTATCTGACTCGAAAAGTCTATTAAGGACTTCAAACAGCCAATGTGAAGACAATTCTCTGAGCTGCACTTAACCTGGCCAACAAGAACAAAACAAACTAACTAGTATCACCAGATGGCAGCACAGAGGCAGCTGTCACAGAGCACCCAGAGGGATAAACTAGTGTAAAATGTCGATTTATTTCTTTTTCTATTTTATTTATTTATTTATTTATTCATTTTAAGAATAGTGATTGATTATTCGTAGTGGTTGCTAAGTCTGTTATTGGTTTGAATCCGTCCCAGATATATGAATAAATATCGAAGATTAGTATTTCAAAGACAAATGGATTATAGGCTAAGCAATGGGTTTGTCTCCAAAATGCAACATGTTGTTTCAGCTACTTTTGCTTAAATAGTATATTATTGGGGTGATAATTACAAATCTCATACCGGTTACCCGCCATCACGTACGGTATTCTCATAAAATGAAGAATATTACTCAAGAGTAGGCTCTGCATGAAGTCATATTTTAAAAAAATGTATATACAACTGTAAAAAAGTAAAATGCATACTAATAATAAATTATAGATTTTTCAATCATATATATATATATATATATATATATATATATATATATATATATATATATATATATTTAATACTGCGCCTTATCCGTTTATGGTTTTTTGGTAGCTTATCGCGGTACTGCAACATTCAGGCTGCAGTTACCCGCCGTAGGGGAGGGTGGAGATGGTTCGGCCAGTGGGATGGTTCGGACAGTGCATTTCCTGATAAACGAATGGGACCTTGTGATCTTGCGTGAAAGTGGGAGAGTTTCAAGTTTCTTTGACCACACGGAACCTCCAAGCTAGACGCGCCTCACGTTTTTTATGCAGGTCAGATTTTATTTATTTATTTATTTTTTTATTTTTTGCATCTCCTATGTAATAGTTTGAGTGTATATCGTAAGCTCTACCTTTATGAATATGCCGAGTATCGAACTGTGCATTATCAGGGTGGATCTGTGTTGCATGTAGAACATACTGCTATGAAAAACGAATGTTAATTTCTCTCGTGTGAAGCTAGATTCGGGATGATTCGGACAGTTGAGGAGGATAGTTCGGACAGTCCTAATTGTCCCTCCACTACTACCAAGTCATAACCGTATCAAATGATAACGCTACTTTTGATCATTTATATTTGGACACATAGTGAAGCACCGTTAATAGTTATCAGGGAATATATATTAGTAGTTTTGGTTATTTAACCTATTCCTCAAAGTGTTAAAAGAAGGAAGGGGTTTCAGTTTTGCAGGCTGCAATATGCATTAAAAGTCTTAAGTTAGTCTGTCTGAAATAAGGCCTAGTAAGTGAAAAGTGAAGTCAATATTCCAGGGAGAGAGAGAGAGAGAGAGAGGAGGCTAATTATGCATAATTATGTAGCAGAAAGTAAGAGGTTGTCATGTATTAATAAATCTGGTGAAGGTTACTGCAGTTATATATACATATTTGTTTATATCAAGTAGTTCATTTGGATTCTGAAGTTCAATACCGGTATTGTACTTTAGGAAAATGAAACATCTTTGAATTAATAAATGTTTGTTTTTATCCAATATAAGTCACATAATTTTAAGAATATGCCAATGGCCATACCACGTTGAGTACACCGCTTCCCGTCCGATCAGCGAAGTTAAACAACGTTGGGTCTGGTTAGTACTTGGATGGGTGACCACCTGGGAACACCATGCTGTTGGCATTCCTACATGTCAAGTGGGGTTGGTGGAGGATTAGTGCCCCTCCCTGTAAAACAATTAACTCTAAGCCCTTGGCCACGCCGTTTGGGATACATGGCGTCTGGCAATGAATGAATGAAATGAATGCTGAGTAATACATATGGCTGAACCATCCCACCCTACTGTCCGAACCATCACCAGTGGTAGGGATGGTTCGGTCGATTTAGTCACTTGTGTTTCGTTAACTACCGTATAGCTTAAAGCTGAAAAGAGCTAAGAATTTCATATTATCAGCCTAAAGAGTCCAATGATGTGGCTACATTTTAACATAAACTAGATTACACTTCTGCTAAAACCTTAATTTTTATCAATATTTTCTTTAAAGAAAGTAAGAGAGATATCAGAAGTCCTAGTGAGTGATGAACAGGGTGGCTTTAGGAGTGGCGGAGGATGTGTGGACCAAATATTTGCAGTGAGACAGATAGTAGAGAAGGCTTGTGAGAAGGACCATAAGGTGTTTATGGCATTCATGGATCTGGAAAAAGCATATGACAAAGTGGACAGAGAAGAATTGTGGAAAGTTTTGCGCATGTACAGTGTAGAGGGTAAGATGTTAGGTGCTGTCAAGAGTGTTTATGATGATAGTGAAGCATGTGTCAGGGTTAATGGGCATCTAAGTGAATGGTTCACAATTAGTGTGGGCGTGTGGCAAGGTTGTGTGATGTCTCCATGGTTGTTCAATGTATATATGGATGGGGTGATGAGAGAAGTAAAAACACGAGTAATGGAGAGAGGGATGGCATTGGTAATGGATGGTGATGGATGGAATATCTCAAATTTATTGTATGCTGATGATGCAGTACTGCTTGCAAGTACCGGACAAGAACTTGGTAGGCTAGTGCAGAGTTTTGCTGATGTCTGTAAGCGTCGTTCCTTGAGAGTAAATGTAGAAAAGAGTAAAGTGATGGTTATTGAGAGAGAAGGTGACTCCCAGTGCAATGTAACAGTGAATGGAGAGAGACTGGAATTTGTGAGAGAGCTCAAATACCTTGGTACAGTGATAGAAAGGAGAGGAAAATGTGCAAAAGAAGTTGAAAGTAGAGTGACACAAGGAAGAAAAGTAGCTGGTGCAATGAAGGCCTTCATAAGAAACAGAGTCTTCAGTGTTGCAGCTGCACGAGGCTTACATGAAGGCGTGTTAGTGCCAACTTTAACATATGGATGCGAGACTATGATGTGGCATGAAAGTGAAAAGTCAAGAGTAAGAGCATTGGAGATGGGACTGCTGAGGAATGTATTTGGAGTACAGAGGGTGGATAGGATACGAAATACTGTGATTCGTGAAAGATGCGGAGTGAGGAAGTCAGTGGACACCAGAATTGAAGAGAGTGTACTGAGATGGTATGGTCATGTGGAGAGAATGGATAACAATAGAGTGGTGGAGAAGGTATATCTGAGCGAATTTGAAGGAGGGACGAGGCGAGGTAGCCCAAGGAGAAGGTGGAGAGATATGGTGGATGAATGTGTGAGGAAGAGAGGTTTGGAAGTCAGTGAGGCTAGGGAACTGACAGATCGAGCTGGCTGGATGAATTTTGTGAGGAGATAGGCCCTATGCATGATCAGGGATATTTGGCACCCCTTTTTAACGTGGCAGTGTCTGGATTGGCTCTGTCGGATACGATATGTGAAGCTACAGAACGTGGTGAATGTTTTTGGCGTATCCGATAGAGCCAGGATTCCGGGGGCTTGAATGATGAGTGAATGGAAGCATGGCCCATTGGATTGGGCAATTTTGGGCTGTCTGGACATTGTTACTCCTCACCCTGCCCTTGGGTGGGAAAGGAGGTCCGGATGATGATGATGATGATTTTCTTTAACCCCTTAAACGCGGATCGTCGCATTTGCAACGGTCGGCCCAAAGGACATAATGGCGGATCGTCGCGTTTGCGATTTGAGTAAATTTTGAATAACCGCGGGCAAGCAGGCTCCAGCTGGTATTGTCTATCAGTACCACCACCCTCTAGCTACAACTAGCATACTTTACCTTTGTACTACTGACCTCAGTTGTTGCCAAATATCGCGTTTTTCCCCCATCCCCCCCCCCACCACGGCCCGGCCAGCCTGGCTGTGATACATGGCAGCGCTCTGAGTGCTCAGAACTGTAAATCTGCACTCTCCTCTCACAAGCAGTTTATGCTACTAGGAAACGCTTGTTTCCCCAGTTGTAACACTAGCTTTTTTTCTCACGGTTTGCCCCTGTTTAGCGTCAGTTTACTGCAGGCTTTCAAAGTGAGATTATGGCGAGTTCTAGCTCTTCCCAGTCAGTGCAAGCGGCCGACAGGAACGAGAATAAAGTGGCGGACGTAAGGCAGAATAAAAAGCGCGTCGTGGTGATCTTTTGGGAAGTAATATGATTGAAAATAATGTAGTATACATGTTTTTAGCTATGAAAATGGAAATGTTTGTTGAGTGACGGGAAGACCGCCGCCACAGTGCATGTCGGCCGTACGCTCCGTTGATTTTAGCCTTATTTTCAGTGCTTATTGTACAAATACGGATTCCTAACTACCTTTACGTTGTAGTATAAAGTTTACTGTGACAGAATGAGGCTGTGGTAGAGGGGAAACCGTGTTGCTGGAGGTGTGAAAGTGAAGATTTGGTTACCCAACTGTGGAAGTCTCCACAAGTCCTTGGGTAGTCCATGAAGGCTCAACACCTGTCTCTGGAGAAAGCTGAATGTAAGTACTATCTGCCATACCAAGTATAATGTTCTAGGGTTAATCTCTGATTTTTGGCGAGTATTTTCCTACAGGTACTCAGACCCCGCTACAACCCCGCCACTCGGGGGGGAACGACTGTACACAGCCGCGTTTAAGGGGTTAAAAATGTCCGAACTGTCACCCCCCTTCCCTATAGCTGGCATTGACATTCCGCTTTCCTCGGTATGCGCACTCCATCTTTTTTGTGTGTGTGTGTGTGTGTGTGTGTGTGTGTGTGTGTGTACATTGGTGTTGTACAGTATTTTAATGTTAGACCTGGAAGCCTTTTCCACAAATATGCATAAAGTCCTCTCCTTCTCGTGACAAAGCTTTTAACTAATTGCTTCATTAGACCAAGTTTTAGCCTATATGTAGAGGGAGCAAAAGAACTCTCAACCAATTATTCTCATACAACATTCTTTGTCCATGGTGAAATTTGCATTGATTTGGTCATTGTTCCTGATCATCCCATCACACTTACACAAAAAACTCAGCAGGGTTATCAGTAGCATTTTTTCAATTCTATTAAGAAAGATTGAACTTCTACTTAGAGGCAGTTGTTTTCTTGATTGCTACAGTTTTAGTGATATTAGAGAGATTATAATGCCTTTTTCTCGCCACTTGCTAGGAATTCTTGTATTTAGGAATGATCTAGCGATCTTTTATTTGTATGTAGCGACAATTTTTAATCAGATTTTAGCATCTAAAAATCTACCCATGAGCTAGAGAGTTTTACAAAGATCTGACAATATTCTGCACATTTAAAAAAAATTTCTTCCGATTTTCAGAAATTACCAACAATCTAGCATTTTTTATTCTCAGCTTAAATTTAACAGTAATTTAACATCTAGAAGTAAGAAATTCACCTATATTTTTTCCTGACTACCTCACCTTTTCCTTGCTTAGTTAATCTCGACCATATCCTTCCCACTTACCCAGCCTACCTTATCATTCCCTGCTCTTCTCTACCCTACAGTATTTCCCATTTAGTTATAATTTAATGACTGGAAGCAAAAAATTCTCCTATATGTTTTCCTGACTCAACCTCACATCTTCCCTGCTCTACCATGCCCTTCCTTAGCCTACCCTAAGTTACCCTATCCTACCTTACCCAACAGTCCCAACCCACTCCTATCCTAATGTTACCCTACCCTACCTTACCATACAGTCCCTACCCAATCCTATCCTAATGCTACTCAACCCTATCTACCCTTACCCTTCCATGTCCTGTTTGACCGTACACTCCATCCCCCATACACCAGCTCCCCTCCATATGATACTGATAAACCTTTCATATTGCCCCTGACACTCAAACATTAGAGATAGTGAATTGATACACACACACTCATATTTACTCGGCAAGAAAATGAAATTGACTATAATCTGTCACACACACACCCTATTTGGCAAACTTTCAGGATAGCATATGATATAGTTAGAGATAATGAAAATTACAAAATAAGGCTAATCTACAAAAAGGGCAACAATCATGACCTAAAGAAGTACCGGTACAGTACTTTAGCCCGATAGCTGCTACATACTTCATGTGATGGAAAACATGTAGCTGCTACATACCATACATCGTACGAGCAAGTTTTTTTATTTTTTTTTAATTTTTTTTTTTATGGGCACTTTTTTAATGCCATTTGGTATGTCAGCTGAACTGTTTCCATTAACAGTTTGTGTCCCACCACCACCCACGCATCGTTCATTACTTCACCATGGCTGAACTCAGGTATCCATTTCTCCTTTCTGTGAAGTCTCCATTCTAGGAGATTTCAATGCTCACCACCACCTTTGGCTCTCTTCTCCTTTCACTGATCCACCTGGTGAACAAGCCTACACCTTTTCTATCCCTAATGACCTAGAGCAGCTTGTACAGCACCCTACCTGTATCCCTGACCGTCTTTAGGAAGAGCTCCAACATACTTGACCTCTTCCTTACAACTAATCCTTCTGCTTACACTGTTAATCTTTTCTCTCCGTAGGGCTCCTCCGATCATAACCAGTCCTATCACTCCGGTATGGCATGTGGACCTTCCAAAGAAAAGTCGTCTGTGGCACTTTGGAGCTGTGGATTGGGAGGACCTCAGTTGGTACTTCTTTGATTTTCCTTGGAATGATTATTGCTTCCATGGCCAATAGCCATTTGAGTGTGCCTTGCGCATTACGGGGGTTATTTTCTGGGGCATGGAAGCATGCATTCCTTTCTCATATCCTTTGACTAATGCAAGAAAGCCTTGGTTTAATCACGCTTGTTCTAACGTTGTCTGCAATAAGGTACCAGAGCCAGCCCACCCCTGAATCACATCTTTTTTATGTATCTGCCCAGAATTATACTAAGTCTGTTCTTCACTCTGCTAAAAATAATTTCATCCGTACTAAATGCTCTCAACTTTCCAACTCGAATTCTTCCTGCTCTTTCTGGCACCTTTAAAAAAAAACTTTCTAACAACTTTGCCTCATCATCCTTCCCTCCTCTTTTCTGCTCTGATGGCTTTGTAGCTATTTCTTCTACTGATAAAGCAGATCTCTTCACTCTGACTTTCTCCTCCAATTCCACCTTAGACGATTCCGGTGCTGTTCTTCCATCACTTCCCCCCTCTGACATTCTCATGGCTGACATTAAAATTTCTTCAGCTGATGTATTTTCTGCCATTACAGGCCTCAATACTAACAAGGCATATGAGCCTGATGGAGTCCTTCCTGTTGTCCTCAAGAACTGTGCCTCTGTGCTTACACCCTGCTTAGGTAAACTCTTTCACTTTTGTCTGTCAACTTGTACCTTTCCTTCTTGCTGGAAGTTTGCTCTCATTCAGCCAATCCCAAAGAAGGCTGACCACTCCCAACGCTCTATCATCCAATTGCCTAAACATCTTGTGTCTCAAAAGTTTTCGAGTCTGTTCTTAACAGAAAAATTTTAAAGCATCTTTCCTATCACAACCTTCTTTCTGATCATCAGTATGGGTTCCGTCAGGGATGCTCCAATGGCGATCTTTTCACCTACCTTTCGGATCCCTGGTCATCCTCCTTTCGGGACTTTGACAAAAGCTTTGCCATTGCACTTAACCCGCGGCGTCCCTTTGACGTTCTTTAACGTCCACACGTTTTGTCACTGCCAATCCCGTCGACGTACATAAACGCGAAAAAATTGCAAGGTCCCTAATTTGCACAATTTTCAATTTTCGCGAGTGATTTTTGGTACGTATACACGTAACACCTTCCTCTACAAGATGCCAGGCAGGGACAATGCCTTACCTAGCATGACCTCCTCCACCCCCCTGCATGCCATTGTCTCAGCAATTCACCTGTTATCAGTGACCTGGCCAGTATAGCCATGTCATGCCACAGTACGAAATTCAGGGCCAGAGTGATTCTCCAATCAATGACAATGTGGAGGACAAACTTTACATAGCATTAGAGGAAGAAACAGTTAGAAATGATGATCAGGTAATGTGGCAAAAAAAGGTCAGGTATTAGTGAATGAAACAATGCTTATAATGCCTATATTACTGCTTGAAAACCAATATACTCTCGTACTACATATAAATTCGTACCAAGTAAATAAATAAATACCGTTTATGAGTGGTGTGAAATAGTTATCCTCCCATAGAACTCGTTTTCTTTGGTGCCAGCCTGATAGAAAACCCAGTCAGGTAAGGAGGAACTCCTACCTGTATCGAGTATTTTAAACCTCAGGTGAGCGATTTTTCTATGAATTTTCGATGTTTCTCACCAAAAGTGAAGGTTTGAGCCAAAAAAAAAAATTTCCTAAAATGGTTGGGATTGGGGGGAGTCAGTGGTGGAAAAGTGGTCGGGGTGGGGCGGGTTAACATCTCAAAGGCTTTCGATCGAGTCTGGCATAAATCTTTAATTTCCAAACTGCCCTCTTACGGTTTCTATCCTTCTATCTGTGCCTTCATCTATAGTTTCCTTTCTGGTCGTTCTATAGCTGCTGTAGTAGATGGCCATCGTTCTCCAAGATCTATCAACAGTGGTGTTCCTCAGGGCTCTGTCCTATCACCAACTCTCTTCCTTTTAATCATCAATGATCTTCTAAGTTGCACATCTAACCCTATCCACGTGTGCGGTGATGATTCCACCCTCCACCTTTCCATTCGGTTTTCGCAATGTCCATCTCAGCAACTACTTCAGCAAACAGTGGATGAGGCTATGGCACACCTAATGTCTGACTTTGCTCTTATCACTGACTGGGGTAAAAATAATCTGGTTATATTTAATGCATCAAATACTCAGTTCTTACCCCTATCAACCCATCATAATATTCCGCAGGAGTACCCACTAATGTTTACTAATATCCAGTTCAATCCTGCATCGTCCTTAAACATGCTTAGGGTTTCATTCACTCGGGACTTATCTTAGAAAGATCGTATTGCATCTCTTGTAGAATCTTCTTCCAAGAGATTAGGTGTGCTAAGCTGACCCCGTACCTTCTCAGGGCTCTTGTTTGGTGCGCCACACCTCGTAAATGCGAGTGTTTTTTCCTTTTGGCAAACAAATTTTACATGCAAGTCACCTTTTGGCAAGGAGAAAATACGTCGACTTCAAAACCCAACAAACTACAAAAAAAGTAAATCTCACTTAACAAAAAAGCACGTTGTGATCGATTATTAAGTCTTTCCTTGTCGCCACCGTGAATGTTTAAACCTCATTATATGAGTCTAATCATCACAGCGTGTAAATAATTAAATATATTTACTGCTCATAAAATATTTCGGCTCGTAGTCTGTTTGGCTACTAAAAATTTATTTGGCTAGTAAATCTGAAACCTTAGGAGCCAAATGGCTTGCAACCATCGGCAGTTAGCAAGAACCCTGTTTCTTTACCCCTGCACAGTTGTTGACTTTATACAAGGGTTTTACTCGCCTCTATTTAGAGTACAACTCTCATGTGTGGGGAGGCTTCCCACATACAACTCTTCTCAATAGGGTGGAGTCAAAAGGCTTTTCGTCTCATTAACTCTCCTCCTCTTACTGGCTTCCTTCAACCTCTGTCTCTTCGCCGCACTGTTGCCTCTTTATCTCTTTTCTATCGCTACTTAAATGGTCACTGCTCATCTGAACTGTCTGCTTGCATCCCTCAACCTCTGTGACAGGTGCGTAGCACCCGTCTAGCAACAAACTCTCATCCCTTTTCTGTCCAGCTCTGTAATGCATGAGTTAACCATTACCCCCAGTCCTTCATTTATGCAACAGGTCATCTCTGGAACTGTCACCCTCAGTCTGTATTTCCTACTTCCTATGATCTCCAGTCTTTCAAACGCAGTGTGTCCAGGCATCTCAAAATGAATGGATCTTGAATTTGCTCTCTTTTGTATTGTTTTTGTTTTTTTCGTGGAGGGAACTGTTTTGTAGGCTTGGCCTTTGGTTGCTTTTTCCTCAAAAAAAAAAAAAATAATAATAATAATGAACTGATATATGTTTTTCTTAAACTTCTCCGTGCACTCTTTAATTTCATGTGAGCAAAAATTATTTTTGAGAAAAGTATTTCCTGGTATTTTTACACATGGGGGGGGTAGACCAGGAAACCTAATGCAGCAGTTGTCGGGTTAAGGAAGTGGATCAGGAAAAGAAGCTAAGAGGACAAGAAATAAATGTACCCTATATAAAAAATTCTGTGAATTTTACGAAACAGAAGTCCAGTATTATGACCCACAGCACAAAGAAACGGAAATAATGGTAAAGAATTTGTTTAATACTGGCTGTAAAAAAGCAAAAGAGAAAAGAGCTTTGCAGCGAATCAGATACAGATGACATAATAGTGAGAGAGCATATAACAACTACAAGCAGGCAAAAAATTATTATATAAGGATAAGGAGAGAAGCTCAAAGGCAGTTTGAGGAAGACATTATGAATAAAAGTAGCCTACTGATCAACCGAAGCTGTTACAGCTACATACAAAGGAAAACTAAAGTCAAAGATAAAATACAGTCCATCATGAATGAGGGGATAATCTGTACCAATGAAAATGATATTGGTGAAATACTAAACAAAAATTTCCAATCAGTCTTTATGGAAGAAAGTAGACTTGAGAGAGATGAACATGGACAATCATGCCCACACACACTGTAATAATAAATATACATACATTGAAACGAGAGGTCAGTGAAGGAATGAGTAAATTAGATAGAGGAAAAGCTAATGGCTCTGATGAGATTCCATGTTGAGTATCACAGGAATGTGCACAAGAGCTACACAGACCAATACATTTAATATTCAGAGAATCCTTGAGTCAAAGTAAACTACCCGAGATCTGGAAGGGAGCAAAGATTGTTCCCCATTTCAAGAAAGGGCATAGACAAAATCCACTTAACTACCGACCAGCATTGCTGACCAGTGTCATACCAGTATGTAAGATTTTAGAGAAGGTAGTATGGAAAATTTGGGTAAATCACCTGTGGATGTGGATGTGATAGGAAGCGTTAGGAGGAACACACGGAGGTGGTTTGGCCATGTGGAGAGGATGGAGGGTGAAAGACTGATGAGGAGAGTGTATGTGAGTGAGGTGGAGGGGGGGAGAGGGAGGGGGAGGCCGAGGTTGAGATGGAGGGATGGAGTGGAGATGTATATGAGAGAGGGGGGTGTGAGTTGGGAGCAGGGCAGTGAAATGGGAGGGGACAGGGTGATGTGGAGGCGATTTGTTTGTGGCCACCCCATACGGGATTAAGGCATCTGGCAATAGGTAGGTAGATAGACAGACCTGGAAAAACACAATGTAGCGCACTTATTATGCACCACACAGCCTCCATATGTAATCACCACATTCCCTCCACACTTTGCACACGACACCGTGGCACCGAGGCTTGGTTGACCCAGTGACCCTCCTAAAACCGCAAACCCACGCCGAGGGTGTCGCTGGTGCCTAATCTAATCAGGCCACATATAAGCCACGCCGTAAGGTGCGTCTTCCAATTGCCTTCGACCAAAGGTCTTGCTGCCCAATCACAGTCGACTTAGTCATGTGCACACGGCACTAGAGGCCTATGTGAGCGTCATGTGTACAAAAGCTCCTGGGGCGTTGCCTGAGGCCTTCTTCCCTCTCCTGACCTAGTCTGGGCAACACCTGTGCACCCTCGCGTACACATACGGACCATGGAAACACTGAACCCCTTGTAACTGCCTAACCCTCCAACTACTGAGTTTACGTATCCACCCCTCTCTCTGTTATCACAGTTACGGTACTTGCTCCAGCTCCAGTACTTTGTAAGTCTCCCCTGTAAACCAATTGTGAATGTGTTGGATACAGTGTTGATAACAGTGTTTATACATTTGGTGAATACACGCCTCTCTCTCCCAAGCTGAGTTTAACCCCTAAAACGCGGGGCATCGCGTTTGCGACGCTCGCCGAAAAGGACATAACGGCGGAGCGTCGCGTTTGCAATTCGAGTTAATTTTAAATAAAGCGGGCAAGGATGTTCCAGCTGGTATTGTCAATCAGTACCACCACCCTTTAGCTACAATTAGCATACTTTACCTTTGTACTACTGACCTTCGTTGTTGCCAAGTATCACGTTTTCCCCCCTCCCCCCCCACCACAGCCCGGCCAGCCTGGCTGTGATACATGGCAGTGCTCTGACTGCTCAGAACTGTAAATCTGCGTTCTCCTCTCACAAGCAGTTTATGCTAATAGGAAACGCTTGTTTCCCCAGTTGTAACGCTAGCTTTTTTTCGCATGGTTTGCCCCTGTTTAGCGTCAGTTTACCGCAGGCTTTCAAAGTGACGTTATGGCGAGTTCTAGCTCTTCCGAGTCAGTGCGAGCGGCCGACAGGAATGAGAATAAAGTGACGGGCGTAAGGCAGAATAAAAAGCGCGCTTCGGTGATCTTTTGGGAAGTAATATGATTGAAAATAATGTAATATACATATTTTTAGCTGTGAAAATGGAAATGTTTGTTGAGTGACAGGAAGACCGCCGCCGCGCTGCATGTCGGCTGTATGCTTCGTTGATTTTAGCCTTATTTTCAGTGGTTATTGTACAAATATGGATTCCAAACTACCTGTACGTTGTAATATAAAGTTTACTGTGACAGAATGAGGCTGTGGTAGAGGGGAAACAGGGTTGCTGGAGGTGTGAAAGTGAAGATTTTGTTACCCAACTGTGCAAGTCTCCACAAGTCCTTGGGTAGTCCACGAAGGCTCAACACCTGTCTCTGGAGAAAGCTGAATGTAAGTACTATCTGCCATACCAAGTATAATGTTCTAAGGTTAATCTCTGATTTTTGGCTAATATTTTCCTACAGGTACTCAGACCACAATCGAACGCTGCCACCCGGGGGGGTCGGCTGTCGATGGCCGCGCATTAGGGGTTAATATCAATCCCCATTGTGAGTATCGAACATATAAAGTAGCAAATTACCACACTCGCTAAAGCGCTACACAGGCAACTAGCCCGCACACCTAAGGCGCTACACACTAGCGAGTGAGCAACCTCCGCTCGACTAACACGCTACAACATGATAACAGAAAGACAATTCAGTTTTAGAAAGGGAAAGTCATGTGTTACTAATCTTTTAAGCTACTATCCTAGAGCTGCGGAAACACTGCAGAAAAGTGATGACTAGGTAGACAGCAGCTATTTGGATTTCAAGAAGAGCTGTGACAAAGTACTACACCAAAGTCTTTTATGGAAACTGTACAATCAAGGAGGAATCCAAGGTAATCTAAACTGTTGGATGGAAGATTTTCCCCCAAAAGGTATATGAGAACAGTACTAAGGGGAAATTACTCATCATGGAGAGAAGTGCCAAGTGGAGTTCCACTGGGCTAACTGATTGCACCAGTTATGTTTTTGGTATATATAAATGACATAGACTGCAATATTGGAAATGAAAGCTATCTAAATATGTTCGCTGATGATGCAAAAATACAAAGGAAAATTACAAATACAGACTTTTGCATAGAGCTACAAAAATTAAATAAGTTACATGAATGGAGCGGTAGATGGCAAATGGAATTCAGTGAAGACAAATGTTATGTAATAAAGTTTGGTTAAAGTGAAAAGTGATGAGACTGTGATTATAAATTGGGAAGTTCAATCCAACACACATCAGAAAAGGAGAAGGATTTAGGAGTGATAATCAGTAACAAACTATCACCGGCTAACCACATAAATGAGAAAGTAAGGAACATTACACACTGCTTGCTAATATGAGTAGCATTCACATATATAGATGAAGACGTGCTGAGAAAAATAATAACGTCATTCATTAGACTAACTCTGGAGTATGCATCTGTAGTCTGGAATCCACATCCCAAAAAACAGATAGGTAAGATTGAAAAAGTACAAAGGACTGCTACAGTTTGGGGTCCAGGCTTAATGGATCTAAGCTGTGAAGAAAGACTAGAAAAATGAAACCTACCAGCATCACAAGAGAGAAGGAAAAGAGGAGACAAGATTAGGTTATATTAATGCGTCACAGGAAAGAGAAAGTAGACATGAGTACCATATATAACCTATGGTGAAGCAAAATCAAGAGGACACTGCAAAAAACTGTACAGAAAGAGAGGTGACAAAGATGTAAGGAAATTCAGTTTCCCAAATAGAGCAGTTGATCAGTGAAATGCACTGCCAAATGAAATAGTGTGTACTGAAACTATTGATAAATTTAAAGATATGTATAAAAATGGTTCAAAGCACGGGACAGTACGAGCTTGACTCATTGCTGTAAAGATACTTTTAGGTAAGAATACACACACACACACACACACACACACACACACAAGAGAGACAGGCAGCAAATGGAGTCGCACATATACTACTAAGCTCCGCTCTAGGGATACCTAAGTTGTATCTATTAATGGATCAAGCTTGTTAGGCTAACTTAAATGATGTTCCAACATAGTAAGACGATAGCAAAAAAGTGTAGCCTAAAGTAAACAAACATCTTTAAATCTGTGTCCAGGAATGTGATGAGTTTCCATACTCAGCTCGACAGTGCCAAGGCAAGCGGACGGCAGAGTGATGCAACTACTGCAAGTAGAGATTATCTTTTCTTTAAGATGGCTTCGCATGTTGGCAAGATGCCTTTAGAAGGTGCTAAGAGAAGAGGCAGAGGTAAAAAACAGGAGGAAGACTTCTACCCAGAACTGGTTGAAAAGGAAACTTACGATGAGTTAGTTGAAAAAGTAAATAGAATAGAGAGAACTTTTAATTAGAAATCGATGAAATTACAGATCAGCTATGCAAACAGAAGAAAAAATAAAGAATTAATAATGGAAGTAAACAGAAAAGCCACAACAAAAGATGAACTATCTGCTGAGGTAAATTCACTGGGAACGAAGGCTATTGAAATTGGATGTACAGTTGTCAGCCATTAGAGAATTATGGATTATTTGAGAAATGATACAGAGAAAATCAGGCAAGCAAGCAGTCTGATAGACCAAACTAGTAATATTGAAGAGAAAATAACACGGGTGAATGAAATGGTGAGAAATTGCAAAGATGAGGTACAAGCTACATATGCTGAAATAGTGAAAGTAAAGAATGATTTAGATACAAAGGTAGAAGAAAAAAAGTGTAAGAAGAGAAGTGAAAGAAATCATAAAAAAACAACCCAAAACAAGTCAGGGAAACCGTAGAGATTAACAAATCTATAGGAATCAGTGGCATAGGCGAAGATGAAATATAAAACAAAATCTCAAGGGACAATAAGGGGATGGAAAATATAATGAACATACTCTAGAACACTGACCTGGGGTTGGGGTAACCCCACGCTAGGGGGGTGATCACGCGATCAGTGTGAGATAGTGGCCTGAGGGAGCTGGGTCTCCCAGTACCTTCATACCACACCAAACACTCGTGAAAGGAGGTAGTGATGAGTGGCTCACTTGCATTGTGTTTGCACAAAAGTACATCTGGGGTAAATATCACCCCAAATCAGTGTGCATGGGGTATTATGACGAGAACAGACGCGCAGTGGAATGATATTGTGATACATGTTATTCTTTTTTTTTTTTTGCATGTTTTTCCATCAGGTGTTGCATGACATGAGTGACAAAAGACGTATAAAAGTGATATCTAGCATAGACTGTGCTGTTTGGTAACGTTTTTTCTTCGTCAGGTATTGAATAATTACATTTACAGGTAAATTAGTGAACAGTGGCTGAGAAATATTACAGAGAGGATGAGCTCACTCAAATAATGAACTTCAGTGCTTTGTCTGCTGCAGTTTCTAGTGTCAGTGACCCAGGTGATCCCTCAGACTGAAAATGAATTGCTATATGACAGTGATTTGGACAAATATTATGTGCAACCCCCACACAGTTCCTAGTGCTGCCCGAAGGCTGTGGCTCTGTCAGCAAAGGCTCCCATGACCTGGGTGTATGTGTGCCCACAGCCAAGCCCTCACCTGCAGTTGTCTCCATACCTCTGGGATTTCTTCAAAGTCATTTAGTGAATTTTAGTATTTTATACCCTTTTTTTAGTTACACACCTTAGTATTAATATTTGCTTTCGAGTTATATATTTCACACTTACAATCAAGTACCAAGGCCATATTTTCTATATGCCAGACAATTGGATAAATTCTAATTTTTACTGTGGTTTTTCAGTTTCCAAAAATGGGGTAAAATTTACCCCACGTCAGTGTTGGTGTGAGTTGGATTATTGTTCAGTTTTCTAGGGTTAACAGATCTATAGTGATCAGTGGCATAGGTGAAAAAGAAATAAAAGACAAAATCTCAAGGGACAAAAAGGGGATCCAAAATATAATGAACATATTGAAGCGAGTTTTAGAGGATATCTGTGATAAAGATATAGAAGAACATAAAAGGCTAGGAAAATATGAGAGAGGTAAGTCAAGGCCCTTGAAAGTAACCTTCCAGAGTGCAAAAACTGTAGAGGAAATATTAAAAAATGCCAACAAACTCATGGAAAAAGAAGAAATTAAAAAAGTATGGATAAAAAGATGCCTAGCTCAAGGGGAATTGGGAAAACTAAAGGAGAAGAGAGTGGAAGCAAAAACAAAAAACATGGAAAGATCACAGGAAGAGAAGAGTAAGTTTTTCTTACAACGTAATAGGATTGCAGATACAAAAGTCATACATAACCAGCAGGGAATAAAAAGACAGAAGGCAGTAGACTCAAGCTATGGCAAGTATATAAACAAGATGACTGAGTTGATGTACTCAAATATAGATGGAATGTTATTTAAATTATCAAAGATGAAAGGATATACCAAAGAAAAGGAACCACATATTATTTGCCTAACTGAAACAATATTAGCTCCAACGATATCAAACTATACCCTAAACTTTGAGGAATACAATATATATGGAGAAGAGATAGGAATTTTAAAAAAAGAGGAGGAATCTAATCTTAACACTGAAAACTCAGCAAGTCAAACAAATAGAACTAGATATATCCTCACAAGTAGAACTGATTGTAGTTAGAGATTAACACATCTGAAGGGAAAGTAATCATGGCAGATTTATACATGCCACCCAAAACAAACACCTGGGAGAGAGGCAAATATGAAAACCTGGCAGAGAGTATGTACTATGTACAATGGAAGAGAAATCTGAATGAATTATATTAACGAGATTTCAATACAGATATTAATTGGAATACCCTAGATGTAAGAAGCCATGAAAGCTGTTGGGATCAAAAGCTCCTGGATCTTGTGTAATTTTTCTTAACACAACATGTAAAGGAAAACACCAGAAAAAGAGGACATGATGATTCATCTACTAGATCTTATACTTACTAGGCAAGAAAATCTCTATCTATCTATTGCCAGATGCCTTAATCCTGTGAGGGGTGACCACAAACAAATCGCCTCTATGTTGCCCTGACCCCCATCATTTCACTGCCCTGCCCTCAGCTCACACACCCCTCTCTCATATACCTCTTCACTCCATCCCTCCATCTCATCCTTGGCCTCCCCTTCCCTCTCTCCTCCTCCACCTCACTCACATACACTCCTCATCAGTCTCTCACTCTTCATCCTCTCCACATGGCCAAATCACCTCAGTGTGTTTCTCCTAATGCTTTCTATCACATCCACACCACAACTGTCCTTCACATCCTCATTTCTCAGTCTCTCTCTCCATGTGACTCAACATGCTCCTCTCAAATAGCTCATTTTCACTGCTGTCACTCTTGACTTGTGTCCCTCCAGCAAGGTCCAAGCATCACTTCCATACATTAGAGTTGGTATCACAGTACTGTCATGTAGTAACTTTTTCACTTCCACGCTCACTTTCCAGTTTCTTATCACTGCTTTCAAGGAACCAGCAACTTTTCTTCCTTGTTGTACCCTTTCAAGCACTTCAGTGAAGAAAATGATATTGATAATATCGATCTATCTATCTATTGCCAGACGCCTCAATCCTGTTTGGGGTGGCCACAAACAAATCGCCTCCAAGTCGCCCTGTCCCCCGCCATTTCACTGCCCTGCTCCCAACTCACACCCCCCTCTATCATATACCTCTCCACCCCATCCCTCCATCTCATCCTCAGCCTCCCCCGCCTTCTTCTCCCCTCCACCTCACTCACATACACTCTCTTCGTCAGTCTTTCACCCTCCATCCTCTCAACATGGCCAAATCACCTCAGTGTGTTCCTCATAACGCTTCCTATCACATCCACATCCACACCACAACGCTCCTTTATATCCTCATTCGTCAGCCTGTCTCTCCATGTGACTCCACAGGCTCCTCTTAAATAATTCATTTCCACTGCTCTCACTCTTGACTTGTGTCCTTCCAACAACATCCAAGCTTCACTTCCATACGTTAGAGTTGGTATCACAATACTGTCATGTAGTAACTTTTTCACTTCCATGCTCACTTCTCTGTTTCTTATCACTGCTTTCAAAGAACCAGCAACCTTTCTTCCCTGCTGTACCCTTTCAAGTACATCACCCTCCAAACCTCCATCCTTACTCATCACACTACCCAAGTACTTAAACGTACTCACATTTTCCAATTCCTCACCATCCAACCTTGCTGTACATTCACTGACTTCACCTCTCTCAAAGATCATCACTTTACTCTTCCCTACATTCACCTTTAGATTCTGTTTCTTACACACTCTCCCAAACTCATCCACCAAGCCTTGCAGCTCCCCTTCGTCTTCACTCAACAACACAGAATCATATATATACTGTATACGGTATATTTTTCGTTTTCGTTTTTAAAGGCTCCAACATGCTTGCATGTGTCGGCCTTGGTCACCTAATGGCAGCTCTCCACGCTACACGATCCATTTCAGCCTCCCTGTTCAGGCCCTTAACCCTGAGGTCACACTTAATGACCTCATCCCATGTCTTTCTTGGTCTACCCCTCATAACCCCACCCCCAATATTAACACTTCTCACCTTCCTCACCCAATTATCATCCTCCATCCTCTCCACATGTCCAAACCATCTCAATCTACCTCTCCTCATCACAACACCAATACACTCCAGTCCCATCCTACCTCTCAATTCTTCCATCGTAAACCCAGCCCCTCCAGGCCTTGGACGCAGGGACGCACTGCACATCCACCTAATCATTGTCATTTCTGTACGTCTGAGCCGGCGAATATCTTCCTCCTTCACTGCCCAGGTCTCACTACCATACAGCATTACACTCCTAACACATGCTGCATACAAAGACCCCTTAGCACGTAGGGAGAGTCCTCTCAATGTCAGGAGAGGCAAGAGCTCCCTGAACTTCTTCCAACCACTTCTCACCCTAGCCACAGAGCTAGCTCCAGCCCCACCTCCAGCACACAACATGTCTCCCAAATAACAAAACTCTTCCACACACTCAAGAGACTCACCAGCAAGTTCAATCCTTTCACGGCTGACAATCTTCACCTGCTCTCCCTGACACGCCGTACTGTACACATAAAATCAGCATTATCTCGCAGTCTACCTCTGATATCACTACATCTCTTATGCACCCATTTATAACAAACACCGCACAAGATGGCATTACTTCCCACGCCCTTGTGGCAAACTGCACATGGCCACTCTCCCTTGTCTCTGACAGTACCGCCACCAACCCTAGATATCATCACTTTTGTTTTATCTCCAATTACCCTTAAACCCTTGTGCCCCATACCATCTCTCCACTTCCTAAACCTTTCCTCCACCTCCCTTTCGTTCTCTGCAATCAACACCAAATCATCAGCATACAACAACTCCCACAGGAGTCTGTTTTGACTTATTGAGAAACAGAGACGGGACCCCACAAGCATAGCTCATTTCCTGTATATCACAATTAGGTAAGTACAATTAGGTAAATACACACACTGAAAAACACAGACATAAACACACCCATACACGCAGGCACAAGCATTACACCGCTCGCTGCTGCAGTGGTAATGCTCTCGCTTGCCAACTGGTGGATGGGAGTTCGCGCCTCGCTCAGGTTGCGAAAAAGTTTCACTGACGAAGTGGGTGGTTACTGTCCCCCTTGAGCAAGGGGACGAGTGTGTGCGTGTGTGGAGGTCACAGCCTTGCCCTTAGATCGGACTATATGAACTCTCAGCTCCCTTCCGGGAGGGTAAAAGCTGACAGTCACAACCATCAAGTGATCCTGACTGACCCGGTGAATTACAGACGCATGGAAACACTGAACGCATGAGGCCTGGGATGGCCATTGTAAAAAATTTTTTTTTTTTATTATCAACGCTATAGTGCATTAATTTCTTGCTGCAGCATGTTCATAGTCATATTATATACTTTTTACATATCCTAGTGTTATATATTTATGTATTAGTGATGTGACTATGAGTGTAAAGTATGAGGTTAGCTTGAGATGTAACTGCCAGTTAAGAATGACGAGTGGGGGCTGGGAGGGGTAGCGATATGGGGGAGGGTTGGGAGGTGGGGTAGAGGAGGGGGGAGCTCGTTTCGTCCCCTACCTCCCGTCTTCCCTGGGTATATGGGGGTACGAAGGGGACACCCCTGAGCAGAAATTAGTGATCGTGAGTGTACACTACAATACACACAAAAAGACAGCAAGAGAAATTGTACAGGACTGAACACAAACCAGCAAACATTACCAAAAATTATTTAAAGAAAAATTAAGCATATGTTACAGGCCAAAATAATTTTGAAAACTTAGCTGCGTATACTACTTTATCCTGTACTGTACAGAACTAATCGAGAATTATAGGGGGACAACTGGTATCCGGACTATTTTTGACCCCATGCCGGATCGAATTTGCGTTCCAGTTATACAGGTGTGCCGATGCATCGGATGCCGGTTAATCGAGCTTTTACTGTATACATATACAGGTATACTGGTACCAGGTGTTTATATATATATATATATATATATATATCTATCTGCCTATCTATCTATCTATAGCCCGATGCCCTAATCCCGCAAAGGGTGGCCGCAGACAAAACACCTCCAAGTCGCTCTGTCACCCACCATTTGACTACCCTCCCCCCAACTCACCCCCTCCTCCCTCATATACCTCTCAACTCCATCCTTTCACTTCATCCTCGGTCTACCCCTCCCTCTCCCTCCCTCCATTTCACCTACATACACCCTATCAGTCTTTCATTCTCCATTCTCTCCACATGTCCAAACCACCTCAGTGTATTTCTCCTAATCTTCTCAACCACATCCACATCCACCCCACAACGTTCCTTCACTTCTTCATTCGTCAGCCTGTCCCTCCATGTCACTCCACATGCTCCTCTCAATTAACTCATTTCCACTGCTCTCATTCTTGACTTGTTCCCCTCTTCAAGGTCCACGCCTCGCTTCCATACGTCAGGGTAGGGATCACAATACTATCATGCAGTGACATCTTAACCTCCATACTCACCTCCCTATTTCTCATCACTGCTTTCAGTGAACCAACAACCTTTCTTCCCTGCTGTACCCTTTCACGCACTTCATCCCCCAAAGTTCCATCCTTACTCATCACACTACCCAAGTACTTGAATGCACTCACATTCTCCATATCCTCATCATCCAACCTCACTGTACATTCTGTGACTTCATTCCTCTCAAACAGCATATCTTTACTTTTGTTTACATTAACTTTCAGCTTTCTCCTCCTACACATTGTCCCAAATTCATTCACCAAACCTTGGAACTCCCATTCATCTTCACTCAACAATACTGTATCATCAGCAAACAGCACCACCGGAATCTTTCAAATCTCACCCTCATTCATTAGAGCCACCCCCACATCAACTGCCCTACCTTGCACCTCCTTTACAACCCCATCCATGTATATATTAAACAGCCATGGAGACTTCACACAACCCTGTTTCAGTCCCACATCGAGATCAAAGAACACACTCAGCTCACCATCCACTCGCACTGTAGCCCTAGCTCCTTTGTACATACTCTTCACAGCACTCAACAATTTCCCCTCCACTCCATATATTCTTAATACCTTCCACATATCTTGCCCATCTATTCTGTCATAAGCTTTCTCCAAGTCCATGAAGGCAGCATATACTTTCTTTCCCTTCTGTAGATACTTCTTCACTAAACATCTTAGAACAAATATCTGATCTACACACCCTTTTCTCTTCCTAAATCCCCATTGTTCTTCTCCAACTAGCTCCTCTGTCATATGCCTAACCCTGTCAATGAGTATTCTACCATATAATTTACCAGCCACACTAAGAAGGCAAACACCCCTATGGTTACCACATACTTCTCTCTTCCCTTTTCCTTTGTATAAAGGAACAATTATACCTGATTTCCAGTCCTCTGGAACCCTTCCCTCTTCCCAAGCCAATCTACACAACTTCCATATCCACTCCACAACAATCTCACCCCTATACCTCAACATTTCACCACACACTCCATCAATTCCTGGGGCCTTTCCCATCTTGATCTTCACTGCTTCCACTACTTCCGCCCTACTGATCTTTTCCTCCCTCCTCTCATCTCTTCTTCTCCCAGCCATTCCCCAACCACTTATACTTGCACTCTCTACATTCAACAAATCCTCAAAGTGCTTCTTCCATCTCCTCAATTTCTCTCTTTTCTCCACCAACAATCTATTATTCCTATCTTTCACTCCCCTACTATTTCCCCTTTCACACTGCCTTACTCTCTTTACCTCCTTCCAAAACAATTTCTTACTCTCCCTCCATTTCACACTCAGATTCCTCCCAAACTCTTCATCCACTTTCTTCTTACTCTCTTTCACCAGTCTCTTCATCTCCCTTCTCCTGCTCACATATACTTCTCACTTCTCTCTCTCATTTTCTCCCCTACCTCTATTCACTAACCATTCACTATATCTCTTCTTCTTTTGTTCCACAGCTCGTTTCACCTCATCATTCCACCATGCTGTCCCTTGCACACCCTTGCATCTCCTCATTCCACAGACCACCTCACACGCTGTGCCTATCTCTTCCGTGAATATCTTACATAGGTTTTCCACCCCTTCCATCTGCTCTAGCTCATACCTTCCCAACCTTTCTTCCACTATACTCTTATACGGTACTCTGCCATTTTCTCTCTCTCTTGCAAATTCTCCATTCTTCTCACAGGAGCTGTTTCCTCCTGTCTTCCCCTTCGTCTCCTCAACCATTTTCTTTGCAGCTTTATCTTGGCCATCACTAAGTGATAGTCCGAGACACCATTCCCCCACCCTCTCCACACTCTTGCATCCAACACTTGTCTTCTCATTTGCTCATCCACACACACGTAGTCTATCATTGCCTTTCGTTCAACAAGTTCACCATCCATCCTCCTCATTACTCTCCATGTATACCGGTGGATCATCTTATGCTGAAAGTACGTGTTGGCTATTGCCAACCCCTTACCAGCACAGATGTCCACCAAAGCACTACCATTCCCATCTACTTCAGCTGGTACACCCCACTGACCAACCACTCCATCCACTCGTACATTCCCAACTTTGCCATTCATGTCTCCAATCAAAAGCAATCTCTCGCTTCTCTCAGATTTGTCCATACATGCTTCTACTCTCGCCCAAAACTCATCTTTCACTCTTGCCAGTCAGTCCTCTGTCGGAGCATACACACATACAATCGCCCACGCTTGTATACCTACTTTCATCCTTATCCATACAATCCTTGCACCCACTGTTCCATACTCTCTTATAATCCCCTTCCACTTCTTGCTTATCATCAGACATACTCCCTCTCTTGCCCTGTCATTCTCATTAACTCCCGCACATATACCTAAACCATATTCCCATTCTCTCACGCTTTCACCTTTCCATGTAGTTTCAGTCAATCCACATACCGTATTTCGCGGCATGTAAGACGCAGCATTGTGAAAGACGCACCCTAATTCTGGCAGGGCAGTTCTGTGAAAAAAAAGTTTGCCCCAACCAAGACTGCAGTAAGGTTTCTTGATAAGAGCCATTATCACACAGATACACACTCACCTTTCAGAATCTATTCATTACTGATCATCAGCCTTTGGTTTCTTTTTTTTTTATATACATAGAATGGTACAGGAAAAGAAAACAATGCCCCTTCTTGACAAAACGTGACTGATATGAGCCACTATCACTTAGATACACACTCACCTTTCAGAATCTATTCAGTACTGCTCATCATCCTTCAGTTTCTTCTTTTATGTACAAAGAATGGTACAGGAAAAGAGAAAACAAAACCCCGTCTTAACAAAACGTGACTTCAAACCACGAGGCCATCTCAACTTCGTTGATAAATATGTATCAGTAAACTGATATAAACACTGTTTCTAATATTTTATGAATTTAAAACCACAAATGAAGTCAATAAACTCTATTCTTTCATTCATTGACGAAAACATAAAATACAATGAATGTTCACATCAGTTCATTTATCCTAAAAGAACCCCGTCATATTCCACACCTGTTACGGAATTTCCTCACATTGCTTTGACTCAAGCACAATATCAGACGACTACCATCATTAATCATGCGCTCTAACTAACCTGTAATTACCTCCACAAATAATATAAAAGGTAGCACTTGTAAATACACAAATTACAATGTTGTACAACCAAAGTTCAATATAGCAAGGCTGCTTGGGAACAGGATAGACAGCTGTTTTTACTCTCTTCTCTCAGTATCACTCCTTTACTGTCAGCGCTGTTTGCCTTGCAGCATCAACAATTAAAAATGTATGCTTCACTGATCATAATTTACTATAAACATTCATTTCAAAACATACTGAGTATGGTGAAAACATCCATTGTTACACCCTAGTAACACTGCTGCCTCCCAGTCGCTAGACAGCAGTCTCTACCCCTTCCTCTCAGTATCACATCCTCACTGTCAGCGATGTTTCCCTTGCAGCATCAACAGTTAAAAATACGTTCTTCACTGATCACAATTTACTAAAAACAGACATTCATCTCAAAACATGTTGAGAATGGTGAAACTATCTCTTAGCAACACTGCTGCATCCCAAGTGCTAGACAACTGTCTCAACCCTCTTCTCGCAGTATCACTCCCTTACTGTCAGCTGTTTTCCTTGCAGCATCAACAATTAAAAATGCATATTTCTCTTACCAGAATTTGCTAAAAACAGACATCCATCTCAAAACATTTGAGTACTGTGAAAACATCCATTTTTGGTCTTAACACTGCTGCCTCCTAGTCGCTATGGTACACACACACACACGCACACATGTACACACCACATGCAACATTCGCTCGCCTCTGAAACATTTACATCAGTCCGTTTTGGAGTACCTAGTGGCTTTATTATATGCCAAAAACATCAAAATGTATTTGGTTGTTCAATATAAATATCATCACTTAAGGACATGAAACATCTCAAACAATTTATTCATCCAAACATCGTCAGTGCAAGACTAAAGGTGTAAAGCACCATTGATCCAAAATTTTCCATGGTTGCATCTGTCATGATCACCTAAAACCTATATGCACTTCATATTACTGACATGGTGAAAATTTCACTCGTCTTCAAATCCTGAGAATTCATCACTACTTCCCCCGAGTCCTGAAGCATCACTGGAAGTCATCACCACGGTCATCATCACTGTTTCACTGTCACTCTCATACAGTAAATGGTCCTCAGTACCATCCATTGAATTGCTTATACCACACTTCATACGACTTTAACTTGGCAATCGTTTTAACAGCACAGGCGATATTCAGACTTGGGGCATTTGATACAGCCCACATTAACCTCCTCAATACATGTTTCCTGAACTGAATAAAATCATATGGCAAGCATGAATAAACTGCCCTATAAAATACATTGCTGGGCTGAAGGGATTATAATAAGCGGATTATCAGTTCCCTAGCCTGACTCTTCCCACTTCTACTTCCTTAACTACACCCACACCAAACTCTCACCTACACCTTAGGATTTAGGTCGTTTCGGCCGTAACGTCCAAAATGGCAAACGATTTTACAACCTAACCTAACCTAACAAATTTGGATGTTACGGCCTAAATGATCCCCATTGCCGATCATGAGAGCTTTGCTTAGGCAGCAGAGATGCAGAGAGTGAACGTTGTCAATCATTCTGATCGCTTTGTCTGCTAAGAATACAGCAGAAATGGCGGACGCTGATATGAATGCCCGTCAGGCACTGCTATTTCAGATATTGCATCAGTTATGCTACTCAGTGAATTTTATCCTATTTTCATAACAAAATACTGTAATTGGGTGTGCCCTGAGTTGCATAGACATTGCTAAAGTACTTCACTTGGCTGAAAAAGTGAAGCTGTAACTTCGTTAGCTTGCTAGAGTAGGGTGTACGCTAGACACTAAACTGCTAAGTTGCTAAACTGCTAAACCCCTTGACGGTATTGGCCAGTTGAGCTGAAAACAATCCCGTGAATGCTTTGTGTTCTTGAACTTGCATGTTTTAATATCTGCTGCATATATACACTCACAAAATGTCACAAAAGTAACTGACCTAATTAGGGTTACTGAATTTCCATACGTGACGAAAGTATGTTTTGATGACTTGGCAGTTTCACTAGCCAGCATCTCTCCAGCATGATTGCTTTGCTAGTTAGTGAATGGATGGCATGCAAAGTGGTCATGTTTGCCTTTCAGAAGGTTAGCAGACAGTTCACCAGTGAGCACGTTAGCTTGCTAGAGTAGGGTGTACGCTAGACACTAAACTGCTAAGTTGCTAAACCGCTAAACCCCTTGACGGTATTGGCCAGTTGAGCTGAAAACAAACCGTGAATGTTTTGTGTTCTTGAACTTGCGTGTTTTAATATCTGCTGCATATATACACTCACAAAATGTCACAAAAGTAACTGACCTAATTAGGGTTACTGAATTTCCATACGTGACGAAAGTATGTTTTGATGACTTGGCAGTTTCACTAGCCAGCATCTCTACAGTATGATTGCTTTGCTAGTTAGTGAATGGATGGCAAGCAAAGTGGTCATGATTGCCTTTCAGAAGGTTAGCAGACAGTTCACCAGTGATCATGTGCGTTAGCTTGCTGGAATAGTGCGGATGCTAAACTGTTAAATTGCTAAACCGCTAAATATCTTCACGATGTTAGCCAGTTGAGCTGTAAACAAACCCACGAAAGTTTTATGTGTTTCTTAAATCTGCCGCATATACAAACTAGTGTATATTATTTTTTAAAATAAAATCAAGTCTACATACTGTAGAAAACACCTGTGGTTGCTAAGCATTGAGATGTTCATCTTTATAAGAGTTTCTTCTCAGTGGAGCCTACCTAACTTGCCTTAGTCTAACGTGCAGGACGCATGGGGATATTTAAAGGTAACTTTGAGACAAAAAAGTGCGTCTTACATGCCGCGAAATACGGTATATCCACTTTTGCATCCTCAAGCACCTAAACAATCTCTCTCTCTTTCATTTCATCATTCACTCCTCTCACATTCCACGTTCCCACTCTCAGAATGTCCCTTGTCCATTCCTTAATCGTCAACGTATGGTCCGTCCTGGTCCGAGGCGCTTTATTTGCTTGTTTAGTTCTCTTTACAGGGTGGGGCACTAACCCACCACCAACCATTTTAGTCGCCTCGTACGACAAGCAGGGATATATATATATATATATATATATATATATATACATACATATATACATACATATATAAAGTACAGTAACCCCTCCAATATCCGGATCAATAGAGCCATAGGCAGGTCCGGATAGTGGTCCTGTCCGGATATTGGGCCCCAGCTTATGGACTTGTACTTACGGACCCTAACTCTGAAAAACACCTATACAACTCCCTCTGGACATGCATTGCACCTATTTAAGACCCAAATCACACCAATAAGGGACATAAAAGACTGAAATAAATGCAAAAGAACCATAAAATGAGGTTTTAGAGGTGAGTTTATACAATATTAAACATTCTGGGTACTTACAAGTCCCTTGCTCTTGGACTGGTTTGAACCGCCAGTTTGCAGTCCACAGTTAATCCTCTGCACTCTAAATTCTAATTTCTTAACACTGCACAACACTGTAAATTCCTGTGTGTTCTAGTGGCAAGGTATTGAAGTTTATTCACTGTTTATTCACAAAAAACAAGCACCTGTGGCTTGCACTGTTATGAGTATCTGCTCTCCATCGGAGTTAAGCTGTGACTGTTGATGTTGGTGGGGTAACAGAGTTGCCAGATCACAACAGCCACATTACCAATCTCCTCAACTTTCATTGTCAAATATAACTTTTCATTACCAAATTTGTAAAGCTAGCATATATTCTTCACTAATTATATATACAAGTGGAAATACATGTAATCACTCTCCTTATAACTAACACCATGTTGATTATTTTCACACTACAGTATGTAGGGTAGCAGATTAATCAGAGAGAGCAAACAATCCACCATCTCCATCCTGTGTATCCTCATACATGTGAAAAATCCATTTGGTAATGCATTATTCTAATGCATTACCAAACAATTTTCATTATCAAATTGGCCCACACTTGGTAATGAAAAATACCAAATGGCAACCTGACAGGGGAGGGGGAGGAGGAAGGAAGGGCTGAAGGGACCATGGGGTAACAGCTGTTTGGCGCCAGGCGGGAATTTCAAATTATGGGAGGGAAAAAAGTCAGATTTTTTTTGAATTTTTTGCGGTTTTTGGCCCATTTTGGGAATATTGGATCCCAGGAGGATTATGTCCGGTTAGTGGGGATGTTCGGATATTGGGCGTTCGGATATTAGAGGGATTACTGTATATATATATATGTATATATATAAAGTACATATACAATGTATATATACATATATAAAGTATATATATATATATATATATATATATATATATATATATATATATATATACATATATAAAGTATATATATATATATATATATATATATATATATACGCTTAATCCTCATAAATTGCGGCAATTTGGGTCTGTACTTTTACCAACCACCCCCCACAGCACTCTACCTACACCTATCTAGGCACCATCAAACACAAACATACAAATTTAGGAATATTCAGTGCATGTATTTAATAGAAATAAGCAATGTTAAGGGATCTCACCTTAATCCTATGATGATATTGCTTAAGTGAATGGAGTGGGGTGGTGTTGGGAAGAACTTAGAACCTCTCAGCATGAGGTGGGGGTGCTCCCTTCTCAGCATGACAAATGAGCTCCAAAAGTTGACTGTACAACAACGGCAGCTGCTTTTTGATGCCATACTGCCTAGAGTGCATCATCGGGGGTTCGGGAGGGGCCATGGAAGGTAGGAGGCAGGGGGGAAGGTGCACAAAAAAAGGCAGGTAGCTCTCGTACTCCACGGCGATGGTCTGTAGTGTGCGGACTGGCGGGAAGAACAACAACGTAGAGGCATTAGTATGCACACTTGCCACCAGGGACGGGTGGTGATTGGTTGTTGGGTTGCGATTTGCAAATTGAATGCCGCGGTTTACAATTCTCCTTGGAAAAGGCCCACTTCGGTGCCTAGGTCCGTGATTTTCATAACTTAACAGCAATTTAAGGGTGCCGACAGTCTCATAGCCACTTAGCCGTGATTTATGAATCCGTGATTTATAAACACGCGATTTACGAGGATTGAGTGTATATATACAGTTATCCCCATACTATCCGGACGCCCACTTTCTGGACATCCCAACTTACCGGACATCCCCACTTACCGGACATTATCGTCCCGGGATCCAATATTCCCAAAATGGTCCGAAAACTGCAAAAAATTTGAAAGAAATCCGACTTTTTCCCACCCATAATTTGAACTTGGCGTGCGCGGCACGGGACAGCATTATTTTGGTGCGTCATTCCTCCGACATCCGCTAGAGCGCCCCTGCATCCTCCCCACTTACCGTCCGTCTTGTCGTGAGTGCACGCTCGTCGTCATGGCTGCCCACGTGCTTGCTTTTGTGGTGGTGCCTTACCTGCTGCAGGCTCTCCTACTGCTCTCATGCCTCTTCTTCATGTGTGTGATGATGGCCCCGCTGCCTGAGAAGAGGAAGAGAGTTGTTTTGACTCTGGAGAAGAAGAGGGAGATATTGGAGAAAGTGGATGCGGGATGGTCTTCGTCACGCATCCTTCGTGAGTTCAACCTGGCCCGATCTACTTTGTTTGATATCAAGAGATCCCGAGACAAACTCATGCAGTACACGGCTGACTTCTCATCGAAAAGCAAACGCAACGTGGAGAGGAAGATGATGTATACTCCCAAGTATGCTGAAGTCGACCGCTCCACGTTGATTTTGTATAGACAGCAACGTGCAGCTGGTGTGATGGTGCGTGGCACGGAGCTGAAGGCTGCTGCTGAGAAGTTTGCTTGGCTTCACGATGCCCTAGACTTCAAGGCATCCGAGGGGTGGCTCTTTGCATTCAAGTTATGACATGGCCTTACCAACCGTAAGTCTCATGGCGAAGCTTTGGACGCTAACGAGGATGGAGTAGAGGAGTTTCGGCACAAGGTGAAGGGCATGATCGACAGGGAGGGCCTCACTCTCGGTCAAGTCTTCAATGCTGATGAAACTGGTTTATTCTATTGCTCTTTGCCTACGAACACTCTAGCTGAGGAGACGGAGAAGCGTGTACCTGGCCGCAAGCTTTCCAAGCAAAGGATATCTGCTTTGTGTTGTGCTAATGCTAACGGCATGCACCGGCTTAAGCCCGTTACTGTTGGCCGTGCAAAGCAGCCTCGGTGTCTTCATGGGGTTATGGATGTCCTTCCTGTCGTTTGGTACTATTCCTTGAAGGCATCTTCAAAGACTGGTTCCACCGCCATTTCGTCAAGGAGGTCATACATTACCAGACGGAGAAACTGGGAATCCCACGTGACCAGGTACGGTGACAATGCACCTGCCCACCCGTGCGACAAGGACTTGGTGGCTGAGAATGGCCGCATTAGGTGCATGTTTCTTCCACCTAATACTACTGCTCTCGTCCAACCAATTGACCAAGAAGTGATCATGGCAACGAAGCGGCTATACCGACGGAAGTTCCTGGACGAGGTGATGGTTGTTCTCGAGGACAAGGACGAGAGCAGGGAGGGACGGGACACTCGAGGCCAGCGGACTTTGGAAAACTTCCGTCGCTACAACATCAAGTCTGCCATTTACAACTGGGCCAGTGCATGGAAGGAAGTCCCTGTCAAGACTCTAGAAAATGGTTGGTCTCGTCTGCTTCTCGGAATGGATGTGGAGCATGATTTCCTAGGTTTTGACGTGGATGACTTCCATGCACTTCTACATGCGCATGGGGACGATGTTGATGTGGACGAAGTGCGTAAGTGGTTGGATGACGACGAGGGCGATCCTGGGTATCAGACCCTGTCTGATATCGAGATCGCATCTTCAGTTGCAGGTGTCAGTACCCAGCTTGAAGATTCCGACGAGGATGGTGACGATGATGCTGACTCCTCTCATCATGACACTACCCCAGCCATCCCCAAGCTGAGCGCACTCCGGGAACACCTAGAGTTCGTTCTGGACTACCTGGAACACCTGGACTGCGACAGGGAGATGGGGCCCTTGGGACTTGTGGAGGAAGTGCGTGCTTTCAGGCAGCGCATCATTAACCATCAGAATCGTCATTCTTTACGTCAATCAACGATTGACAGCTTTTTCAGGCCCGTGACCCCTGCTGTGCCCAGCCCTGGCTCCACTCCGTTGCCTCCCCAAGACAGGCCCTCATGCTCCGAGCCACAGCCCAGCACATCAGGCACGGTGGAGTCACCGCTTGACGTGAGTTTGCGCCTATCTTCAGAGTCATCTGCAGTGTGTACGCCATCACCACGACCCAACGACGCAGCCCAAGGTCACCTCCATTTGCTACTTTCAGACTCTGACAGTGATTAAACGGCAAGAACTTCTCTGCTAGACCACATGGGAATTTAGTGTTGTGCAGTGAAAGAAAAACAGTGCATATTGTTAAGAAATTAGAATTCTGAGTGAAAAGAGACTGATTTAATAGACTTTCAATGTAGCTAAAATTAACTAGAGTGTATTATGTTTAGAAAATGGATTTATGAGTGCAAAGAGTTTAAGTGCAGAGTGCAACACTTATTTCATAAAGTTACAATGGAGCATAAGTAAGACACGAGTGCGCAGTGTTATGAGAATGGACTTCTGAGTGCAAATGACTAAGTTCAGTGCAAGACTTCATGAACAGTGTATTGGAAGTGCTTCAGGAAATCCTGTATTGTAATTACAAATCATAATAGATAGATAGATAAATAGATAGATAGACAGCTCTATGCGAGCCTGGGAATAGGAAATGAGCTTGCAAATTACACTGAGGAAAGCTGACGACAGTGGCCAGTAAGGAGATGATGCAGTTAGTTGTCAGCAGTCCACCGGTGAACAAAGCGCCTAGTGACCATACACACACATACACACACACAGGCTGCTAGAACTTTCCACTCACAAGGAACACACGTGACACACCCCTGCTACACCAGAATTTAGGAAAGAGAGCTCAGAAGGAGACAAGCCATACAAGAGGCAGGTCGCAGGGAGAAGGGCTTTGCAACTTTGAGAGAGAGACAGAGGGAGCGAGACAGAGAGATAGCTAGCGGAACTGGACTCTATACTCCGCTCTGTGTGAGAGACTTGTTAATATTTCCAAGACAAATAAAAATAGTCCCATACTATTCTTTACCTCTCCTGTCACTACATGACAAATGGGAAAGAAGATTATCTACTACAAGCTACTCCAAGATATAAAAACCGCTCGTCCACAAGTCTAATATATATATAACTCAACCACAAAGGAACCACAAAGTATTTTATGACATTTTCATTTTATGACATTTGGTGTACAAATTCATTATATACAAGGTAAAATGAACATAGTAGCTGACGCATTATCTAGGAACCCGATCACAATTCAGGTCGCGGCGTTAGATCTCAAAGGAAATATCCTAAACCACGAGGATATCGCAAAGGCACAAAGACTTGACCTAATATGGTCTAAAGTAATATACAAGTTAGAAAGTGGAGATGACATACAATTACCCAAACTGCATGACCCACTTGAACAATTCACAATGGTCAATAATACATTATATAAAATTAACTCTAAACAACCAAAACGCCAAAGAAATACTAACCAGTTGGTAGTACCTAATGACATGATACCCCAAGTATTACAATTGATACACGACAGCCCACATGCAGGACATCCTGGAAAGGATAAGACATTCAACCAAGCCCAGCTATTATATTACTGGCCTTCATTACGAAAAGATATAAACAATCATATAGACAGATGCGAATCATGTGCGAAACACAAAGGATACCCAATCACACCTGCACCAATGGGTAATTACCCTGTACCACATCAACCATGGGATGTTGTCGCTGTTGATTTACTCAAGATGCCATTATCATACAATAATAACCTATACTTATTCGTTGCAACGGATCATTTTTCCCGTTGTCATTTTAGCTCCAATTAAAGATAAGACGGCAGAGACAGTAGCAAAGGCAATAACAGATAATGTAATATGTCGCTTTACTACCCCAAAGGTATTAATAAGTGATAATGGAGGAGAATTTAATTCTGAGATCTTACAAGAAATATGTAAACAATACAACATCAAAAAGGTTAATGTTTTGGCCTATCACCCAGCATCGAATGGGTTGGTAGAGAGACAAAATAAAAAGGTATTAGATGTGCTACGACACACTCAGTGAAAATTATGCAAGCTGGGATGATTGGATTCCCAGAGTAGAGGCCTCAATTAATGGGTCTATAAATAAATCCATCGGTGACACACCACATTTCATTATATATGGCACAGATAAAAAATTACCATATGAGCTCCTATAGTAGGACTCACCTAAGTTTGCGGCTGTGGTGCGGCCCGCACCTGTGTACAGTGTTGCCACGTTTTCTATACCGTTATCTCTCTCTCTCTCTCTCTCCTGGCGGGAGATGTGAGCCACCCTGAGTACTTTTGATTCTTTTATAAGTTGTTTATAATTGTGCTTTCATTTGTTAATTTGGTTTTGTTATATTTAGTGATATTTATCATTTTTTGTATACGGCAACAGATGACCCGTTATTGCAGTACCATGATTGATTTTCATTCATTCATTCTCTTTCCCCTTCCTCCATCTCTCAGCCTGACAATGCCTCCACCACCACCACCCCCCGTCATGCCGACAATGCATTCAACCTTGCCCCTCTCCTGCCTGCCTCTCTCTCTCTCTCTCTCTCTCTCTTATTGCAAGAGACATTTTGGATATTTTCTTTTACATAATATTGTATATATTGTAAATCTGACATCATTTCCACACCACCCCTGAGATCAAGGCCAACGACTGGGTGTGGAAGTGTTGCCGCTCGCGAGTGAATAATGTTTTTTTTTTTACTTCAGTATTGGCATATGCCTACTATTTTGTACTACATATTAGCTTATGATTATAAATGTGATTATTCCTCACCCTTTAAATTATGGTAAAAGCCAGTAAATGTGAGCATTTTTCCCTAGCAACACCTGTACAAGCTATGCTTGGGTCTACGGAGGTACATACTTTACCTTAGGCCAGACTGGGTGTGTCAGTGTTGCCACTCACAAGAATTATATGAATTATTTCTTTTACTTTGGATATTGGCATATTTCTTCTTTTTTCAGGCTCATTCTCTTATATCCATGACTGTAATATTATTACCCACCCTAAAACTACGCTAAAAAACATTAAAAGTGACTACAATTTCTTTTAGCAACACTGTACAATATGTATGCCATGTTTCTGTGTTACTGTATAAATATTTTATGCATAATAAGATTACTGTTGATTCATCCATCAAAATACACAAGTGTAAGTTTCATTCATCTGAATTTATCGTATTTGTGTTGCCTTGTACATAAATAGCTTCCGTTTCACATCACAAGTTGGGGAAACGTGGCACCATTGTACACAGGTGAGGGCAACACCACAGCCGCAGACTTAGATGAGTCCTACAATAGGAGGTGACAGCATGCCTATATACAATTACGATGATTACTCTAAACTCCGTTTACGTGAATTCCAGGACATTCACAAAAGAGTCAAAAAACAATTAACGATGTCCAAGGAAGAAATGACGGAGGCATTTAACAAGAAGGCAAAAGATTCACCTATCAGCTTAGGAGACATTGTTTACGGTGTCATTCATACGAGAGACAATAAATTATCCCCAAAATTTGAGGGCCCATACAGAGTAATTAACACAAAAGCAAACAAAGTTTTAATTAAGTTACTTTCAAGTGGCGAGGAGAAACAAGTTCATATTGACCATTTGAAACGAGTTTCAAGGGAATTATCACATAATTATTCAGCCTCGGATACAACCGAACAGGTGAACGTACCTCAAGAAACCAAGCAAGAACACAACAATGATTACAAAAAGAAATTAAGGTCATATACCAAACAATCGAACATAGGTGCAACTGTTCCAATCAAATCTACAGTACATCATTTACGAGAATTAAATATCGATTTAAACTCCTTCTATAAATGAAATAACAATCAACCGTAACGCACATCATCACTATCATCGACCACAGCATTATAGGAAATTAATAGATTTTTTTTTTCGGTAGGTTACGATGAAGGGACTTATGCTATGGATTCTCCTCTACATAGCAAGAGGATATGCGCACTTAGACCTCAAACATATAGTACGACAAGGATGCCTCATAGCTCCAACGGCCACGACTACAATCGTTAAGGACGTCATGAGTACTGAAATAGGTCTAGATTACTTGTATGACTTACCTACTTATCTAGACAGACTTGCGACGCCGATGCAAACTCTGGACTTCATGATAGGAAATTATGTTTCACAAGCACATAACACCAAGGAAGTGAATGAAATGGTAAAGTTAGCGAAATGGAAACTAGAACAGGCGAAGTCAACTATGCTCGTCATGATCCAAGATCTCCCATCTTATGGAACGGAGGTACTGAGCGACAGGAACAACATCACCCGTACTCGCCAAAAGCGCGGTTTGTTCGACCTGGGCGGCGCAGTTCTTGGGAACATCTTTGGATTGGCTACAGAGGATGACCTTAAAGAAATAAACAACAAATTTAATAAGATAGCTCAGGTACTAACATACCAAGATAAATTCATCACAGGACAGAACTCAGCAATGAAGACAATTGTGAAAAATCTGAAACAAGCAGAAAACATAGCTCTCGAGAGTGTAGATAAAATAAATGAATTGGAGGGAAACGTTACCCTTTTCCAGCACTTCTCCATCATCACAGAACATATTGACACGATTCTACTACAATTAGAGAACACTAGAGATCGTTTCAGGGCACTTATGCAAGGAATTTCGAATGCTGGTGATGGCGTGGTAGTTCATGTACCATTCATCACTGAAGACCTGTTCACAGTATACCAAATACACCCCTTCCCCTATAAAAATAACAACACTTTGGTCATCATCAACATCAACACAGACACTGAACTCATCATGGTCTCCAAGAGATGGGACACTGTCACTTTCGCAAGTGAGTCAACGATTGAACGAAAGTGCCGCACATCCTTACATGCTGTTCATCTTTGTCCTGCGTACATTTTCACGTTTCAGCCTACTGATACAGTCCCTTGTGAAATGGCTATCATCAGAAATGACAATATTCATAATCATTGCAACTTCACTTTTGCTCCAGATAAACTTGTACTCCATCAACGCATTGGACACTCACAGTTTTTTTATTTCCCTCATAACACATCAGTTTACATAGTCTGTCCAGATATACCACCATCTCATACATCAGCATCAGGATTATACGTAGCACCAGACTACTGGGCGGTATTTACACCAGCCATGTCTACTTTATCCACCATCAATCACTACGCCATTCTCAATCATACACACAAACATTTCCACCCACTGCCTGATATGAACTTAAACATGAGCACAAGTATTAAGCTGACTTCACCTAAGTTTGAAACTATGCAGCTGATCAATGAAACAATGAAGCCCTGGGAAGATTTGAGTTTGAGTATGTTCAACCCATATTATGTGTATAGCCCAGCACCTACTGTCTTTATAATCGTCTGCATTGTAGTTGCAGTACTGCTGCTCGCAATGCACAGAATGCATGCAAGAATTGCTAATTTGGAGTCATTATTTAGTGGGGGGAGAGTTAACATCACAGTTAACCACCCTGAATGAAGTGTATATATTTTGTATATAGTATTAATTATATATATATAAAAAAATAAATAAATAAATAAATAAAAAATACAAAGAAGAATGACCCATATATGGCAGACCAGTACCATTATCTTTAAATGAAATATTAATAACTCTTACCATAATCTTAATTTTAAACTATTTTTTATTCTTGCATGTATGCATTTCACTATAATATCCCAAGTACATACTGTATTACAGTTAAATAATTTACTTTAATGCATTTATTCAAATATGTATACAACTTGTTTAAAATGTAATATTACTGAATAATCACTATTCATACAATTATGTTACTTTTACAATATTATGTATTTCACTTAATTAGCTTATAAGTTCATTATAATGTGTATATAATATGTATTAATATGTTAGGACTATTAACTGTCGATGGTACGCCATTTTCGCATGACCGAGCAATGTATTGTAATTACAAATCATAATAGATAGATAGATAAATAGATAGATAGACAGCTCTATGCGAGCCTGGGAATAGGAAATGAGCTTGCAAATTACACTGAGGAAAGCTGACGACAGTGGCCAGTAAGGAGATGATGCAGTTAGTTGTCAGCAGTCCACCGGTGAACAAAGCGCCTAGTGACCATACACACACATACACACATACTCACACACAGGCTGCTAGAACTTTCCACTCACAAGGAACACACGTGACACACCCCTGCTACACCAGAATTTAGGAAAGAGAGCTCAGAAGGAGACAAGCCATACAAGAGGCAGGTCGCAGGGAGAAGGGCTTGGCAACTTTGAGAGAGAGACAGAGGGAGCGAGACAGAGAGATAGCTAGCGGAACTGGACTCTATACTCCGCTCTGCGTGAGAGACTTGTTAATATTTCCAAGACAAATAAAAATAGTCCCATACTATTCTTTACCTCTCCTGTCACTACATGACAAATGGGAAAGAAGATTATCTACTACAAGCTACTCCAAGATATAAAAACCGCTCGTCCACAAGTCTAATATATATATAACTCAACCACAAAGGAACCGCAAAGTATTTTATGACATTTTCATTTTATGACAATCCTTCTTACTGTCAGAATCTGAGAGGAGGCGGTTATTCATCAAGATGGCCAGTTACTTGCTGTAAGTACCCAGAATGTTTCATATTGTACTGTATTGTATTTTCCATACTGTACTTACCTCTAACACCTCATTTCACTCTTTTATGTCCCTTATTGGTGTGAATTGGGTATTAGGTGCTATGCATGTGCAGTAAGGAGGTATTTCTCTGAGTTAGGGTCCATAAGTACCAGTCCAGGAGCCAAGGACTTGTTGTAAGTACCCAGAATGTTTACTATTGTATAAACTCACCTCTAAAACCTAATTTTATGGTTCTTTTGCATTTATTTCAGTTTTTTATGTCCCTTATTGGTGTGATTTGGGTCTTAAAAAGGTGCTATGCATGTCCAGAGGGAGTTGTATAGGTGTTTTTCTGAGTTAGGGTCCATAAGTACAAGTCCAGGAGGCTGGTACCCACTATTCGGACAGGACCACTTTCCGGACATGCTTTTGGCTCTGTTACGTTGGATAGTGGAGGGATTACTTATATATATATACAGTACCCTCGCGTCCAACACGCGTTAGTCCAGCACGATTCGGGTCCAGCACGGAGAGCAATTAATTAGTATTATTTAATACGATTTAATTACTGCAACACAAGTGTGTTAGCATAACACGCACAGAGCTCCGAGAAGTGGGCGAAATCCGCAGAGTTCACTCTAGCACGATCACCCCCAGTCCAACACGGTCATACTGGACATTCCCATGATGATGATAGCCAATGAAAAACTTCTGATCATGTAGCCTTCCCCGCCCGCTATCGTGACGTGATCGTGATGCCGCCCAATTAAAAACGCTTCTGGTGTCACGTGATGTTTTGTTTACATTTCTCCCGCCACAGCGCCACTCAGTCGCATAATTGCATTGGAAGGTGCTTTTTTCTTGCTGCATTTTCTGCCCTTGTTACTGCATTTTACCCTGCTCACAATGCCTAGGAAGCCTTCTGAGAACCCCAAGAAGCGTCGGCACCTCCCTTAGGCCACCAAGCTAGAAAGCATCGAGAGGAAGAAGAAAGGGGAGAGGAAAGTTGACATTGCCAATTCCTACGACATGAATGAAGCCAACGTGATCATAATAAAAAACTTAAGACAAGATCCTGGCAGCCGAAGGCTATCACACGGCACTTCATACCAGGTCTGCCGAGGATACGATGGTAAATCGGAACGGTAACGTGGTAAAATTGCCGACGATACCACGGGCATTTGGAATTCATCTGGATGGATTCCTGCCAAGCATACGACTGGGAAAACAGTGTGACCAAAACCCAGGCGACTCGACAGAGAATGTATCGTACTACAGCATTGAACATTTAGCCTGACACTGAATACATATTAATATTTTAGAATAAATATCAATCGTTTTGAAACCCTTCTCATCGGCGTGCGTACCAGTTTATAAACAAATTTGCTTCTCCTTATTCTCTACCGAGTCAGCGACAGCGATCACTTTCCACAGTCACGAGACGGGGCTCTGGCAACAGTGTGAGAAGCATGCACTTTGCCGAGGATTAGAGTGCTAGGACAGGCAGAAGCAGGGCCTTCCATGGCTGTGGACAAAGATAGTGATTCTAAGTGTGATTTCGAAGGATTTATGAGGGAGGTTTGATTTCGAAGGATTTATGAGGGAGGTTGAGGAGGAGCAACAGCCATTACCCGCTAGTGACGCCAGCAGCCATCCTCCGGGGACCCAGTAGGACTAACTACAGCCTTGGATTCCACCTTCCATTCCCAGCAAGCCAACCAACACTATCTTAAAAGGTTAGTTATCATTCATAGCACAGTACCATTTATTATAATTACAATAGTACCAATATATGTATAGGTATATGGTAGGTATTTAGGGTGACTTTTCCTAGGGTTGCTGACATAATTCATTTTTCCCCATAAGCTCTGTTGTTAGTCCAATACGTTTTTGGTCCAACACGTGACCCATGCATGACAATATTACCGTGCTGGATGCGAGGGTACTGTATATATATATATATATATATATATATATATATACAGTATATATATGTATATATATATATATATATATATATATTACAGTATATATACAGCATATATATATATACTGTATGTACAAAATATATATATATATATATATTTATATATATACTCTATGTATAAAATATATATATATATATATATATATATATATATATATATATAAAGTGTACTTTAATCCACACTGCCTGTACTTTTGCCTCCACCTCCCAGTCCTGGGATGCTTCAGGCACAAATGGTCAGAATCCCATAGCCTTATAAAAAAGTGACCTAGGGAGCTCAGTCAGTTATTATGGGTGGGCCATAATTCCATGGCCATATGGAAAAGTGGCTTAGTCAGCTACATTAGTTTCTATGAGTGGGGCAGGGTTCCATGATATGGAAAAGTGATCTTGGCAACTAGGCAATGCCAGTTTCTATGGGTGGTCAAAATTCCATGGCTTTATAGAAAAGTGACCTAGGCAGCTATGTCATTTTTCTATGGGTGGTCAAATTCCATGGAATGGAAAAGTTGCCTAAACAGCATTATATCAGTTCCTGTAAGTCAGAAATGCATGGCCTTTTAGAAAAGTGCCTTAGGCAGCTATGACAGATTCAATGTGTAGCTCATAAATCTGTGGCATGGGAAAGTGATCTAGGCAGTTATATCAGTTTCTGTGGGTGGGTTAGAATTTCTTGGCCTCAAGAAAAGGTGACCTATGCAGCTGTGTTATTTTCTAAATGAGGGTCAGAATTCCATGGCATGGAAAGTAACCAAGGCAGCTATGTCAGTTTCAATGAGTGAGTTAATTTTTCATGGCCTTGTGGAGAACTGACGTTGGGAGATTTGGCAGTTTCTATTTGTGGGTCAAAATTCCATGGTTGTATGGAAAAATGACCTAGGGAGCTATATTAGTTTCTATGGGTGGATTAGAATTTCATGGTATTGAAAGATGACCGAGACAGTTAGGTCAATTTCTATGGGTAGATCAGAATTCCATGATCGTATGGAAAATTGACCTTGGCAACTGTCAGTTTTTAAGGGTGGGTCAGAATTCCACGGTATGGAGAAAGTGACCTAGACAGCTATGTCAGTTTCTGTGGGTATATCAGAATTCCATGATGTGGAAAAGTGACCTAGGGAGCTAGGCCTATGTCAGATCCTAGAGGTGGGTCAGAATTGGAAAAGTGACCTAGACAGCCATGTCAGTTTCTGTGGGTTTGTCAGATTTCCAAGGTATGGAAAACTGACTTAGGCTGCAAAGTCAGTTTCAGTGGGTGGATTAGAATGGCATGGTATGGAAAAGTACAGGGTACATGTAGGCTGTGTCAAGTCTGTTACACAGTCCCACCACTGTTCAGAACACTAAGTTACTGCCCAGAATTTGAAAAGTTAAAAATAAAGAAGTAAGTGCCATCAGTGTTGAAATGGGACCAGTGGAAACAAGGATTTCAAGAATATTCACAAAATGCCATAATTATGGCCAGATTACTGCCGTCTCTTCTCTACATGAAAAATGTTGTGTTCTATTAGCATCCATGGCTCTCATTATAAGAATAATCGAGGGAAAACACTACAGTACTACAGGTTACTGAAGATAGTCCAAAATCAGGAAAAAAACAATATAAAACTAAGATGCTTTATGGTTTGCTCGGCTGAATTTTGGATGTCATCAGGATCTGTTCAGCTTGTTTTGTCTCAGGTGAATAAAGACGTTATTCTTCATCCTTCCTAAACTGTTCTTCAGTCATTTTAATGAAAGTATGGTGGCACACTTCAGAGAATGATTCAGGCAGGTCTCCACAAATGGGGGCCCAAAGTACTGTATGGCCAACAGTGGCCTAAGTTAGCTACAGAGGGGCCTGAGCTAGCCCAGGCCCCCGGTCAGACCCAAGCCTATTCCTTGGGTCCCTCCCATTTGAAATTTTTGACCAAATCAACATACTGTACTGTACTTAGCTACAAGGAACAAGTCTAGTGCCAGTGTTGGATGCACAAATTTCCCCGAGCAGAAATTCTCCTTCACCTTAGTGTGCAAGCACAAGACCATTTGCACATGCACAATATCCATCACCAGTGCATTTCTATGTACATTAAATTTTTCCTATGGGAAACCTAACAATCCAGCCCCTAACATAGCTTACCCAAACTGAGAGGCTTCACTCCCAGACCCCCTTGATTTTAATGACCTGAGAGAAATTTCTGCATGGAGAACTTTGTGCATATGACACCATCTCCCCCTCCCCCAGGATACAAACCATCTGATTGTAAACTTCAAGACTCATAATTTTTTTTTTAGATCATTTGCTGCATATGAGCTTGGTGAGAATATCAGTTAATTAACAGTGTCTGGTTAACCTATCATAGGAAGCAAATCCTAGTCACTGGACAAATTGAACATTATGTACGGATCTTCATCAATTTCTATATTCTAGTTTTTCCAGCATATCACTCCTCTCTTGTTATTTAAAGCCATCCTTGTACACAGTAGGAGCTCTTGATCAACTTTTCCACATGCTAGTAATTCCAGATATGAGAGAAATTAAAATTGTTGCAGAGACTCAGTGTACTTTTGGTTCAGTGTTTATGTTGCTCTTTTAGTGGTGGTTAGTTTTTTGCTGCATTTTTATTGTTATACTGGATTCTTTTCGGTCTAGTGGGTTTCTTTGAAACAGAGGGGAACACCTAAGCAGGCCCAACACATCTTTAGAGTACAAGGTAGACACGGAAACTCCAGACGGTAGGACAAAAGATTTATTATTGCACAAGCCTCTATAAACCACCTTAAATCCAATATCGTGAGATTTATATACAAGAAATGGTCAGTTGGGGTGAAGGGGAGTTGGGAGGGGAGATCTGAAGGGGATGGCCCACATATAACACTGACATCCATCACAAGGACCTCTCTGGAAAAGGATGGGGGTGGGTTTTGTCTGATTCTGTAGGGGGTGTTGGGGTGTAGTGAATTATTTGAGGTAGGGCTAAGGGGGAAATAAACTACAACTCTGGCCCTGGCAAAGTGGAGACTTGATGTCTGGCTCCCTCTCTCTTCCAGCCTGGGGATAGAGTAGTATGGTCTCTACCCATAGTGGGTCTAATGGTGAAGTTAGAAGGGATCCTAGATAGTCGGGACAACAGGTTTACATTGCTAAGCCTAGAATTCCTTTTCCAGGGGTAGGGGGACTCTCTTTACGTGTGTGAGGGGATGTTCATGTTTATGAGGGACTGACTCCAGCCTCAATGTCACGCTGGGGAAGCCTGCCAGACTCCGAGGAGTGTGTGGTCTGGAACTCCTTCTGTGTTGCCAAGCCGCCTCTAGCAAGCTCAGTTGTGCCGCGTCTAACAAGCACTCTGGAACATTGGATTCCTTCTGTGTTGCCAAGCCTCCTCTAGCAAGCTCGGTTGTACCACGTCTAGCAAGCACTGTGGAACACTGGAACTCCTGCGTTGCCAAGCCACCTCTAGCAAGCACAGGTGTTGCAAGGTCGCATCTAGTAAGCCCAGTTGTGCCACTCTATCAGGCACTAAGTTGACAAGCCCCTGCCGTTGTTGGTACTGGTGGCTCGGATTGCAATGGTGGCAGTGTGGCAGCTCCAGGCTAGAGGAGCTTCTGGACACTGGGCGCACCGGCTCTTTGTGTCCTTCTGGTGCAGACACTCGTATTTCTACTACTCAGTGGTGGCTCCTTGCTGTCTGATATCTATCACTGGTCACAGTTGGAATAGTCTCGGTTATTTTACCACCCTTGATGTGCTTTAAGCCACATCCCCATGGCTGGAGGTAAAATATTTTCTCGTGGCTGGCAACGGTGGTAGGGCTAAGGTCTTGGAGGAGGTGGTGCCAGGACACTGATTGTTCATCTGGCTCACTGGTGGGGTTGGTGACAAGGGCTAGGGAGCATGAGTGAGGGTGGCTAGTAAGTCGTCTCAGCAGGTGTTGTGATTTCTGGACTCTTGTTTGCCATTTGGTTTGGGCTACCCAGAAAGCCTAGTGGACGAACATGTTGAGATGAGCTGGATACAACTGGAGGGAGGAGATTGCAGTGATGCTGGTGGGTGTGCTGGTGGCAGGTAGGCTGATGGTAACCTTAACCTGGGGGCCAGCTTTAAGTCAACCGGTGCGGATGCAAAAGTACCACCGGGGTGGGTGGAGGCGGGAGTGGGGCTGGCAGGGTCGGAGATTGTGCTTGTTAGGAATTGAATTTTGGGAGGTTGTGATGTGTAGGGAGTGAGGTTGGTAGTCAGGGTTCAGGGGGGTGCGGGGGTGGTGTGATAGGGTTTGGTGGTAGGGAGGGACTATATCTCTCAGATGGTCGTGATTGTTGGCCTGATTTAGTGCAAGAGTTAACCGTTACTCCCAGTCCTTCATTTATGCAACAGGTCAGCTCTGAAACTGTCTCCCTTTGTCTGTATTTCCTGCATCCTGTGATCTCCAGTCTTTTCAACGCAGTGTGTCAAGGCATCTTGAAATGAACGGATCTTGAATTTGGCTCTCTTTTGTATTATTTTTGCTTTTTTCTTGGAAGGAATGGTTTTTGGGCTCCTGGCCTTTGGTTCCTTCTTTTGTTGCATAAAAAAAAAAAAAAAGGACCAGGATATGACTTTTCCTATTGACAAGGTGTGAGAAAGAGGAGAAGGAGCTGGTAGTTGACCTAGTGCTGTGGGGTGAAGTGTTAGGGATCAGGGAGGGCTGGGAAGGTGGTGATGATGAGGGGAAGGTTGTGCTGAGGATGGGAGATGGTTGGAAACATGCGGGTGACGGCACGAGATGGAGCGGGGTGGCAGCGGTTTGAGGAAGTGGATGGAACGGGGTGGGTAGGGTAGGATGGGGGTGGGTGGGAGTGGTATTGGTGGGGAGCATGTGGCTAATGAGGTCAGTGGTGGTGGTGTGTGGGACGGTTGTTGGTTAGGGTTTTGAAGGGTAGGAGGGCTGGGTGGTGATGAAATGAAGGGTGGCTGTGATGGTGTGACAGGGTTTGTGGAAAATGGGTGGCTATACCTATCAGGGGGTTGTGATTGCTGGCCCGATCTGGTGAAGACTGGAAACTGACTTCTCCTGTCACCCAGGTAAGAGAAGGAGGGTGTGGAGCTGGAGGCTGAGTTAGGCTGCAGAGGGGGGGAGAAGGAACTACGGATGGCCGTGGGGACGGTGAGGATACTGGTGAAGTGTTACTTGGGGTGAGAGAGGAGGGAGAATCCCTGGATGAAGGCACATGGCAGGGTGGAAAGGCGATGGGTGAGGAAGGTGATGAAATGGAGTGGGAGGTGTTGGGGGAGGGAGAGGGCAGGGGGGTGGCTGCGGGGAGTGCAGGAGTGAGGATGCGGTTGGTGGGGTGGAAGAGAGCGGGGTGGTGGTGGTTCAAGGTGGGGAGGGCAGGGGTGAAAAGTTGACCGGGGTGTGGGAATGAGAGTCGGTTGGCGATTTGGTTTGGCAACGTGGGGGGTTTCCTTGTTCCTAGTCTCGGTGTTGGTTTGGTTGTTCAAGAGGGGGTTGTACCTTTATACATGCTTTTTTTTTTAAAACAAAACAGAGGAAGGAAAAACAAATGAGTAATAAAAATAAAACAAAGGCCTACATTCATAAAATGTCTGTAACAGCTGGACTTGAACTGCTATAGGTTGGATACAACTCTGGGGAAAAGAGTTCCAGAGAGATGCAGTTCAGGGAATGAGAGAATTCTGATAGGGAGAAGTTCTGCAATATGGCTGAGTGACGTTCCAGTCATGAGCGCTGCCAGATGCACATGCAGCACAAGGGAAGGCATGGAGAGGTGGCACAATGGATGCAACTTCGTCTGTGCATTTGCCATAAAAATATCTGTAAAATAATGCAAGGGAGGCAGCATTCCTTCTTACTTGTAGGAGAGGAAGTTTATGTTTTATATCAGGGTTATTAATAATTCCAGCAGCTTTGTCCTGAATTTTATCAAGATGTTTTAATGCAGCCTCTCCTCATCCACTCCACAAGGGTGGGCAGTATTCAAGCTGAGAGCGCACATGACTCTTACAAATTATAGCTAATTGTTCATCAGTGAAGAAGTTAAGGACTCTGTACAATAAACCAAGTTTCTTTGAGGCAGTTTTAGTAAGTGATCTGACATGAGAGGTTCAGCTGAGGGCATTGTTATGTGAGACACCGTGAATTTCAGTATTTTTAGAGATGGGAATATTAGTAGCATTGAAGGTAATGGGCTATACGAATCTGGCAGTATCTGTCTATTAGTAAATTGTTTATATTTGGTTTTCCTAGTATTAAGTGAGACAAGGTTGTTTTGTCCCCATTCATTGATTGTAAATAAGTCTTGATTTATGGAGATGGCTGTACTGAGTTGAGAATTAGAGATATTAGACTTTGTAAATGGGTGTCTGAGTGTGAATGAACTATGAAGTTTTGTCATCTGCATATGAATGGATGGTACAGTGGGTGACGGATAAGAGATCATTAATATGAACCAGGAACAGGGTTGGTGCCAGAACAGATCCCTGTGTCATGCCAACGTTAATTGAGTGGAAATTGGAATATACATCATCTACTTTTATTTTTCTGTTGTTGAGGTATGAGGAAAACAGAGGAGCAAAAGATGTTAGCTCATAGCAAGGGAGTTTGGACAGCAGGGAATGGTGCCAACCTCTGTTGAAAGCTTTAGAAATATCAAGGCTACTGCATGAGTTGCAGCAGATCCTGGCTTCACCGTGAAAATCGATGACAACTTGGTAACAATTTGGCATGCATTTAATTTCGAAGAGGCCTATAAACTTAGTATAAAGTTTATGGTTGAGGGGCAACCTAGCAACCATGACTCGCTGGCCTACTTGATATGAGTTATCTGGTGGAGTCTTGTCTTTTGACAGTTTCTGGCAAGATTGCATGTGGCGGAGCCAGTTCTTAAGGTGCAAGAGGGGGTCTAGGGAGGGAGAGCTGGGGTGCACCGGCTGCACCAAGTGTCAGAGGTTGGATTAGCAGTGGGGGTTCACCAAAGACGTGCTCTTGAGGCGTGATGCCGTCTGATCAGGGGCAGGTGTCCATCCCCCACTGTATGATTTTCTCATGGGAGGGCCAGTCCTCGGTGTCGAGGGTAACTAGCCTGGTTCAGAGTTGGTTGCGGTAGCGGAGTGGTAGGCTACTTCGCGGGGCAGGCGACTAAGAATTTTGAATATACAGTAATCCCGCATATATCGCGGTAGTTACGTTCTTGTAACCCCCGCGAAAAGTCAATTCCGCGAATACTCTATTAACAATTGAATCTTACACTTGTGTCCACCATGCTGCCCATCACACAGTCCGTGTCCATACTGATTGCGAGACAATTCGCCGTCAGACAATTCCCCGTCAAAACATGGACGATTCCCCTTCAGAACAATTCGCACTCTGGACGATTCCCCGCCATTCTATAAATATACTAATCAATACTTTTATCAATATACTTATTAATTAATCAATACTTTAATAACTATATTTCAGGGGGATCCAGCAAAGTCTATGTTCAGTAGCGTAGGTTCTGGATATTATTTATTAGTTGCTCCTTTAGTCAATAATTAACTTGTTTCTTCCTCGCTGTAGTTGCCTTTGAATTATATTCTAGTGTCACCCATAGCTATCTTCATTAATGAAGGCGAATTGTTTTGTGTTTGTTGTGCTGCGAATTGTCCCGAAACCTCCATACTCATCCCGAAATACCTTCTTACAAGATTGAAAGCACATACTCCATTATGAAGGAAAAACGTAAACACCGTACTGTAATACACAATTATCCACACATTTATTCACAAAACAGTACAAAATAAAAAGATGCATTAACTGGTGATAGCAAACACTCCCACGGTCATTTCTTAGCTTGTCCAGTAACACAATTTTCTCTACTAAGGTCATAACTTTTCTTGATCGTTTTTTCACTTTGGAGTTCTTACTAATTGTATTATTAGCCTTTGGTGAGGCTGGCTTACGTCCTGGGGCCATGTGGAAAGCAAGTGGGAGGCAAGAGGCTCGTATCATACTGCGGTTACAAGTACACCAGACATATGAGGCAGTCAGGCATGGACTGAAGAATGCGGGGCAGAGAGCAGTGTTGCCATATCCAAACAACGAAATTATGCTAGGGCAATGAAAAAATTATGCTAGATTGAGCAAATTTGTTCCAAGTAAAAAATGAATTATGCTAACTTGAAGCTAAATGATAAAATTCTATACATATTCGTGCAACATATTAATTATGTATTGTTTACTATGAAAATATTAAAATGAACCTACATACAGTAAGAGGATAAATATCGGTTTTCTGCCCATACTGCTTTTTCCCACGAAACTTACGTTTTTCTGATGGATTTTGATGTGATTCATTCGATTTTGAGCATCATTTCCGTCAGAAATAACCAGATTTTGAGATATGACCCCCCCCCCATCCCCCTGCAATAATGGGGGATCTTTGGGGAATCGGAGGTTATAGGGAGGGGGGGGAAACACAGAAAATGGTCATTTCCGACTGAAATGAAGCTGAAAATCGAATGAATCATACCAAAATCCATCGGAAAAACCTAGGTTTCATGGATAAAGTACAAAGCTCAAACTTATCCTAACCTAACCTAACCAAACCGAACCTAACCTAACCTAACCTAACCTAATCCAACCCAACCAAACCCAAACTGAAAGTAACCAACTATTCAAACATCTTCTTACCTTATTCGTCTCTCCCTCTCTCTCTCTCTCTGATTTGTAGCTTTTATAAAATTATTCCAAAAATATTCCATTCCATTCTATATTATGCTAGAATGATTCTAAAACTTCTAATATGCTAAAAAATATTCCAGACTCGAAAATTTGATCAAAATTATGCTAAAAGAATAAAATTATGCTAGATATGGTAACACTGGCAGAGGGGCCGCGGGAAAGGGACAGAGGGTGGGGTGAGTTTACCGCGCTACAATTGGAAGCTGCGGGAATTTCAAATTTTTTGTTTTCTGTATATTCAAGGATATTTTAGCTAAGAAAATCCGCGAGAGGGCAAAACCGTAGACAAAAAATCCGCAAAAAATGCGGGATTACTGTATATCCACAAAGGTAATTACAAATCAGACTGCTGATTTAGGTGGGAGAGGACCCATGACATCTACGGCCAGCAGCTGCTAAAGTCGGGTTGCTGTTAAGTGTCCGGTGGGTCCCAGGGTTCGGGAGATGTCTTTCCCAAGGGCACAGGCCCAGCAAGCTTCAATTACCTGTCTGGCGACAGCTGAGGGGTGTGGTGTCCAGTCTTGGAAAGTTTGAAGCAACTTCTGCTGTCCGAGGTGGGTACAGTTTCCATGACAGATAGGTCAGGATGCCCTCAACCTCCTCTGAACCAGTGACGATGTGGCCAGAAGGGGTGTAGAAGATGGTCTCCTATTCTTGCCAGCTTGTTGAAGATATGGGCATCCACACTGGTTTTTGTTTAGTCTGCCATTGCCATATCAGGGTTATGTGTGGTGCCCCATTTCTGTATCTTAAAGAGTGAGTGAAGGGGTAGCCTCGACAAAGTGTCAACACTGGTGTGGAGTTTGCCAGGGCAGTATGTGATGTTGAAGTTAAGCTCCTCCAAAGTTTCCAGCCATCCCACAAAGAGGGCATTGGTAGTGTGAGACCTCCGCAGCCCCTGTAGTGAATAGTGGTCTGTAATGGTGGTGAGTGAGGTCCCCAAGAGGTATGACCTGAAGTGCTTCAGTGCCCAGATCACACCTAGGCATTTGCGCTTTGTGGCTGCAAAGCCTAGTTGACTTCCGATGGGGTCAGGGTCTGGCTGGTGCACGCTATGGTGTGTTCCTTGCATTCCCAGACTTGTGCGAGGACTGCACCTATCCCGACAAGGGAGACATCAGTGTACAGCTGGAAGGGCTGAGTATAGTCAGGAAATGCAACTATCAGTACCACTGTGAGGTGGTATTTGAATGTCGCGAAAGCCTCGAGCCTAAGGACAGTCCACTGGAAGGCCTCATCTTTTCTTGTCAGGTTGTGTAGGGGTTTGGTGATGGTAGCGAAATTCTTGACAAACCGCCTGTAGTAAGAGGCAAGGCCGAGAAAGGCACGAACTCATTTGACATCAGTAGGTGGGGTGATCTCTGCAATGGCTAGGAGCTTGTCAGGATCTGGGGCAAGTCTCACGCGTGAGATAACGTAGCTGAAAAAGGTGACGGATTCTCATGCAAGTTGCATCTGGATGGCTTGAGATTCAGACCCATGGCTTGTATGCAGTGCAGCACCTGTCCTACGTAGTTAAGGCGTTCTTTCGAGGTGTGCCCAAATATGATACCATCGTCCAGGTAAGTTAGGTAAATCTTCCAGGTGAGCCCTCATGGGACTGACTCCATTCAGTGGGAGAAGGTGGGTGGCCCATTACACAGACCAAAGGGGAGGACATTGAACTTGTAAAGCCTTCCACTATTGGTGGAGAAAGCTGCTTTGGTACAGTGCTCTGTTTGGATGGGTACTTGCCAGTAGCCTGACTGCAGGTCAAAGGCAGAGGACCAACGAGCATTGTATAGAGAATTCAGGGAGTCGTTGATTTGAGGAAGTAGCATGGCATCTTTTATTGTTACGTTGTTAAGCTGGCGGTAATCGACGCAAAACCCCATGGATCCATCCTCTTTCTTTACCAAGACTACCGGGGAAGATCAGGGGCTATTTGAGGGTGTCGTAATCCCCACATTGAGCATGTTATGGACCTGGTAGTCTTCCTCTTGGCATTGCACCAGGTTTTTCCTCCATGATGGCTGATGTATGGGGGGTCCAGTAGTGAGGATGGGGTGGTGCAAGACTTCAGTCTGGCCCAGATCTCCCAGATGCGAGGCGAAGACCTCCTGATAACAGAGGAGCAGCTGTTCCAGGTCCTGTTAATATTGGGGCAGGAGGCGGGGGTGTGGATATTCGTTGAGCCCTGAAGTTCATGGAGGGCATCGAACGGCTCTAGTTCTCCCACAACTAACCCGTTAGGGAGGGTAAAGAGTTCGTTGGAGATGTTTGCAATTCTGATGGCGTTGAGGTGAGAGGGGAACGATTGCCGGGGAGATGAGGCAATTCATAGCAAATGGTTGGTCCATTTGTGGGGAAGAAAAGTAGTTACTGCTGGGCCAAGGTACTCAGTGGTACCTAGGCTTGGTGGTGGGGTTGTATGGTGGTCGTCATTTTCATGACGGCCTGCACGACAGTGTGCAGGCTGGCTGCATGATCACAGGCTCCAAAGTGGAAGCATCGGTGCTGGCAGTCGATGGTGGCCCCCAGATTTTGTACTATGTCCCACCCAAGAAATCCATTGTATGTAGGAAACCTCAAGTCAAACACGATGAAGGGGTGGTTAGCGTAGACTGACGGCTCTGGGGTGGTTACCAAGAGTGGAAGGGTTTCACCCTTCAGGGCCAAGGGCTTGTTCCCCACTCCAATGAAGTCGGTGGACGAGGCCTGGAGGGCATAGAAGACTGCCTGATTCTGTCTGTAGAACTGTGTGTACAGGCAGGAACATACGACACCAGTTTCAACTAGAGGCTGCACTGGGACTCCCTCGAGTTTGATTTTGGTGTAGACTGGCATTTTGGCTTTGGTTTCACTTAACCCTGCCAGGGCCAGAGCTGACAGGGGCTTGTCCTCGGGTCTTAGTTTGGTGCCGTCTATCTGGGTATAGTTGTTGACCACATGATGCCAGTCAGGGCAGGATTGTGATGGTGTGCCCCAGTGGTTGGACCAGTTGTAGCAAGCCTCAGTTTGTTCCTGCAGTTTTTTTTTTTTTTTTTACATGTCCCACTCTTGGCAGCTTGCAGGAAGGATTACAGGCCTAGAATTCCCAGGGGTCAATATGAATTGGGTTGTCTTGCCACACCTGCCCTTCTTGTGGGGATGGAAAGATTTGGGGATAGAAGGAGCAGTTCAATTTTTGTCCCTCTTCTGTCATCCGACCAGTGGGAGTATGGATGTGGCACACAGTCCCAATCTGTTTCTTCTTCTCTGCCTGCACTGCCAGTAGTCGTCGGATTGTGACGATGTCCCAGTTGAACCCTTGTATATCGTGGATAAGGAAGTGGTCCTGGACGACACTTGGTAGGATACGTAGAAGGTGACGCAAGATGCGTTGGTTTCTCTGTTCCTTATTCAACTGGGCATATGCAGCCTTTGCAAACTTTCACAAGGTCTGCTAGGATAGCATCCAGGTCTCCTCGAATTTTACCTTGTTCAGCTGTAAAAGCGCAACAACTGTCCTGAGGGATGGTTGGAGAGCGTCAATTACGATTCTACTGAACTGTGCCCATGTTAGGGCCGCATTAATTTTCCCAGCTACCAGGGCTACCAACTTCCCAAAATGGGGAAGTAATACTACAGTTTTCTGAACATCTTTCTTGTATACCAAATCCAACACCGGTTTGACTATTTCCATACATGTTGCAATATCGTACAATGGGATCATGTTTGGGAATGGGGATGTGGGACCTTGGCACCGCCATGTTGGCTTCTGTGTTACTGTGTACCTGCATTGCCTTCCCTCCATATTTAGAACCACTGCTAGTCACCAGTGTTATGTTGGATTCCTTCTGGTCTAGTGTGGTTCTTCTAAACAGGGAGGAACACCAAAGCAGGCCTCAACACACCTCAAGAGTACAGGGTAGACACAAACTCCAGATGGCAGGACAAAAGATTTATTATTGCACAAGCCTCTATATACCACCTTACATCCAATATTGTGAGATTTCTGTACAAGAAATGGTCAACTGGGGCGAAGAAGAGTTGGAAGGGGAGATCTGGAGGGGACATCCCGCATATAACACTGACACCCATCATGAGGACCTCTCTGGAAAAGGATGGGGATGGGTTTTGTCTCTAATTCTGTAGGGGGTGTCGGGGTGTAGTGAATTATTTGAGGTTGGACCAAGGGGTAGATAAACTACAACTCTGGCTCTGGCAAAGTGGAGACCTGATGTTTGGCTCCCTCTCTCTTCCACCTTGGGGATAGAGTATTATGGTCTGCACCCAGAGTGGGTCTAGTGGTGAAGTTAGAAGGGACCTGAGATAGTCGGGTCAACAAGTTTATATTGCTGAGCCCAGGATTCCTTTTCCAGGGCTCTCTTTACGTGTGTGTGTGTGTGTGTATTTACCTAATTGTAATATACAGGAAATGAGCTACGTTCGTGGGGTCCTGTCTTTCTTTCTCAATAAGTCAAATTTAGCTTTAAACTCGTTTAAGTTTTTAGACTGGATGATCTCTTTGTCCAGGCTATTCCACAGGTCTATACATCTGTAAGGAAAACTATATTTCTTGGTATCCTTCAAGCAGCTTGGTTTCTTCAGTTTCATTCTGTGTCCTCTTGTTACTCTCTTATCCCATACAAACAGATCTTCTTTGTCAATTTTATCTACTCCCACCATGGTCCTGAACACTGCAATCATGTCTCTTCTCTTTCTCCTTTCTTCTGGGGAAGGCAAATCCAGCTTTTCCAACCTCTGTCTATACGACAGATCTGCCAGACTTGGGACCATTTTGGTTGCTGTTCTTTGTGTTCTCTCAATCTTGTTTATATCTTTCTTTTTGTGTGGGGACCACACTACTGCTGCATATTCTAACCTGGGGCGAATCATGGCCACTATCAATTTTTTTCATCATCTCATCCATATAATGAAAAGCTACTCTTATATTAGTCAGGAGTTTATACGTCTCGCTAACTGCCTTGTTAATGTGTTTTTCAGGTGACAAACTATCCTGGACCAGCACTTCCAAATCTTTCTCTTCTCTCGCTTTTGTGACTGGTTCATTACCCATCAAATAATTCAAAGATGGCCTCTTGGTACTTTTACTCATTTTCAATACTATACATTTCTTTGCACTGAATTTCATTTCCCACATCCGGCTCCAATCATGTATCTTATCCAGATCCTCCTGCAGCATTTTACAATCTTTCTCAACCTCTACCTTCCTCATGATCTTTGCATCATCAGCAAACAGACTTGCATAACTGTTCACTCCGTCTACCATATCATTTATATAAACCAGGAACATTATTGGCGCCAACACCGAGCCCTGTGGGACTCCACTTGTTACTTCCCTCCATCCAGACATCCTATCCTTTATTACTGTCCTCATTTGTCTGTCTCTCAAAAAGTCTCTCATCCATTCCAGGAGGTTCCCCTTCAGTCCTCATATATATATATATATATATATATATATATATATATATATATATATATTTAAATAACAGAATGGAGGAAGGAAAAACAAATGAGTAAAAAATTAAATAATCGATACACCAGATTACTGGTGTCCTCCGTTCATAAAATATCTGTAACAGTTAGACTTGAACAGTTGTGAGGAAGGAAAAACAAATGAGTACTAAAAATAAAACAAAGGCCTACACCAGATTACTGGTGTCTCCCATTCATAAAATGTCTGTAACAGTTGGACTTGAACTGCTATAGGTTGGATACAACTCTGGGGGAAAAGAGTTCCAGAGAGATGCAGTTTGGGGAATGAGAGAATTCTGATAGGCAGAAGTTCTGCAATATGGCTGAGTGACATTCCAGTCATGAGCGTTACCAGATGCCCATGTAGCACGAGGGAAGACATGGAGAGGTGGCACCATGGACGCAACTTCATCTGAGCATTTGCCAAACAAATATCTGTAAAATAATGCAAGGGAGGCAACATTTCTTCTTACTTGCAGGGGAGGTAGTTTATATGTAATGGCAGGGTTGTTAATGATTCTAACAGCTTTGTTCTGAATTTTGTTTAGTTGTCTTAATGCAACCTCTCCACAACCATTCCACAAGGGTGAGCAATATTCAAGCTGAGAGCGCACATGACTTATAAATTATAGCTAACTGCTCATCGGCGAAGAAGTTACGGACTCCGTACAATAATCCAAGTTTCTTTGAGGCGGTTTTAGCAAGTGATCTGACATGAGAGGTCCAGCTGAGGGCACTGTTAAGTGAGACGCCAAGAATTTCAATACTTTTGGAGATGGGAATATTAGTAGCACTGAAGGTAATGTACGAATCTGGCAATATCTGTCTATTAGTAAACTGTATATATTTAGTTTTACTAGCATTAAAAGAGACAAGGTTGTTTTGTCCCCATTCACTGATTGCTCTGGTTTCCACATTGGTCTCTTATGGGGTACCTTGTTGAAGGCCTTCTCCAAATCTAAATACACACAATCCACCCAGCCATCTCTCTCCTGTAGCACATCAATCACTTTTGAGTAAAAACTCAACAGGTTGGACACACATGACCTTCCACTTCTAAATCCAAACTGATTATCAGCCAAAATATTCATCTCATCCAGATATTTTATCCATCTATCTTTCAGAATTCTTTCGCACAATTTTGCGACCATGCTGGTTAGGGACACTGGTCAATAATTCAGGGGTTCTTCCCTGTTTCCTCCATTATAAATTGGTACCACATTTGCCCTCTTCCATTCTTGAGGCACTTTCCCCTCTTCCAGAGAACAAACAATTAAACTGTGAATCTTATCTGCCAGTTATTTTCTGCATATATTCAGTACCCAATTAGAGATTCCATCTGGTCCTGGGGCTTTCCTTACATCTTGAGTTTCCAGTAATTTATACACTTCCTGTACTTCCACTTTTATATCCTTTATCACTACATTTCTAGTCACTCCCTCCCCTTCCACAAACTCACTTTTATTAGTGAAAACTGACTGGAAACGTTTGTTCATTATTTCTGCTTGCATTGCCACATCTTTATATACGGTACCTCTCCTTCTACTGTACTTTCAGCATGGTGATTCCTTCCTTTTGTTTCAGTTTGCCATTGACAAATCTGTAAAACAGTTTGGGTTCATCCTTACATTTGTCTATTATACCTTTTTCAAAATTCCTTTCTTCCTCTCTACGTATTCTTGTGTAATCATTTCTAGTTCTTTTATATTCTTCCTTTGTTCTGTTGTTACCTCTCTTTCTCCAGTTGCACGCCGTGTCTCTCACTGTTTTTGCTATCATACACCTTCTATTAAACCACTCATTTTTTCTGTTTTCTTTCACCCTTACTCTTGGCACAAATTTTTCCACTCCCGAATTTTAGAAGCCTAGATAATATCCCACTTCCTCAGTATCTCACTTGTTTCTCTGAATTTTCTCCAATCTGCATTTTCAAAAAATTTTCTCAATCCTGTAAAGTTTGCTTTCCCAAAGTTGTATCTTCCTTGCCTATAAACCTTGTCTCTTGGCTCCATGTTCTCTGTTATCACCTGGAACTCAATGACCACATGATCATTTTTTCCAATAGGACACAGATATTCCAAGGATTCTATTACATCGGGTTCTTTGGTAAACAGTAAGTATAGTCTTGCTGGTGTGTCCTCACCTCAGAACCGTGTCTCTTCTTTGACCCATTGCGTCATCACATTGTTCATTGTCTATCTATCTATCTATATATCTATAGCCCAACACCCTAATCCCGCAAAGGGTGGCCGCAGACAAAACGCCTCCAAGTTGCTCTGTCACCAACCATTTGACTACCCTCCCCCCAACTCACCCGCCCCTCCCTCATATACCTCTCAACTCCATCCCTCCACCTCATCCTCGGTCTACCCCTCGCTCTCCCTCCCTCCAACTCACCTCTTAGTCAGTCTTTCATTCTCCATTCTCTCCACATGTCCAACCACCTCAGTGTATTTCTCCTAATCTCCTCAACCACACCCACATCCACCCCACAACGTTCCTTCACTTTCTTCATTCATCAACCTGTCCCTCCATGTCACTCCACATGCTCCTCTCAAGTAACTCATTTCCATTGCTCTCACTCTTGACTTGTTCCCCTCTTGCAAGGTCCATGCCTCACTTCCATATGTCAGGGTAGGGATCACAATACAGTACTATCATGCAGTGACTTCTTACCTTCCATACTCACCTCCCTATTTCTCATCACTGCTTTCAGTGAACCAACAGCCTTCCTTCCCTGTTGTACCCTTTCACGCACTTCATCCCCCAAAGTTCCATCCTTACTCATCACACTACCCAAGTACTTGAATGCACTCACATTCTCCATATCCTCACCATCCAACCTCACTGTACATTCTGTGACTTCATTCCTCTCAAACACCATAACTTTATTTTTGTTTACATTAACTTTCAGCTTCCTTCTCCTACACACTGTCCCACATTCATTCACCAAACCTTGGAACTCCCATTCATCTTCACTCAACAATACTGTATCATCAGCAAACAGCAACACCGGAATCTTCTAAATCTCACCCTCATTCATTAGACTCACCCCCACATCCACTGCCCTACCCTGCACCTCCTTTACAACCCCATCCATGTATATATTAAACAGCCATGGAGACATCACACAACCCTGTTTCAGTCCCACATTGAGAAAGAACTCACTCAGCTCACCATCCACTCGCACCGTAGCCCTAGCTCCTTCGTACATACTCTTCACAGCATTCAACAATTTCCCCTCCACCCCATATATTCTTAATACCTTCCACATACCTTGCCTATCTATCCAAGTTCATGAAGGCAGCATACACTTTCTTTCTCTTCTCTAGTTACTTCTCCACTAAACATCTTAGAACAAATATCTGATCTACACACCCTTTTCCCTTCCTAAATCTCCCTTGTTCTTCTCCAACTAGCTCCTGTGTCATATGCCTAACCCTATCAATGAGTATTCTACCATATATTTTACCAGTCACACTAAGAAGGCAAATACCCCTATGGTTACCACATACTTCTTTCTCCCCTTTTCCTTTGTATAAAGGAACAATTATACCTGATTTCCAGTCCCTGGAACGCTTCCCTCTTCCCAAGCCAATCTACACAACTTCCATATCCACTCCACAACAATCTCACCCCCATACCTCAGCATTTCACCACACACTCCATCAATTCCTGGGGCCTTTCCCATCTTGATCTTCACTGCTTCCACTACTTCCGCCCTACTGATCTCTTCCTCCCTCCTCTCATCTCTTCTTCTCCCAGCCATTCCCCAACCACTTATACTTGCACTCTCTACATTCAACAAATCCTCAAAGTGCTTCTTCCATCTCCTCAATTTCTCTCTTTTCTCCACCAACAATCTATTATTCCTATCTTTCACTCCCCTACTATTTCCCCTTTCACACTGCCTTACGTTCTTTACCTCCTTCCAAAACAATTTCTTACTCTCCCTCCATTTCACACTCAGATTCCTCCCAAACTCTTCATCCACTTTCTTCTTACTCTCCTTCACCAGTCTCTTCATCTCCCTTCTCCTGCACACATATACCTCTCTCTTCTCTCATCTTCTCCCCTACCTCTACTCGCTAACCATTCACTATATGCCTTCTTTTGTTCCACAGCTCGTTTCACCTCATCATTCCACCATGCTGTCCCTTGCACACCCTTGCATCTCCTCCTCACTCCACAAACCACCTCACATGCTGCGCCTATCTCTTCCGTGAATATCTTACTTAGGTCTTCCACCCCTTCCATCTGCTGTAGCTCATACCTTCCCAATCTTTCTTCCACTATACTCTTATACTCTGCCATTTTCTCACTATCTTGCAAATTCTCCACTCTTCTCACAGGAGCTGTTTCCTCCTGTCTTCCCCTTTGTCTCCTTAACCATTTTCTTTGCAGCTTTATCTTGGCCATCACTAAGTGATAGTCCGAGACTCCATTCCCCCACCCTCTCCACACTCTTGCATCCAACACTTGTCTTCTCATTCACTCATCCACACACACGTAGTCTATCATTGCCTTTCGTTCAACAAGTTCACCATCCATCCTCCTGATTACTCTCCATGTATACCGGTGGATCATCTTATGCCAAAAGTAGGTGTTGGCAATTGTCAACCCCTTACCAGCACAGATGTCCAGCAAAGTTCATTGTAATATTTAATAATGTAGTGCCCCATGAATCTTTGCTGCCTCCTGAGTCCCATTCCTCCCAGTTCACCTCTTTACAATTGAAGTCACCGATTAAAATTATATTGTTACTTTTCTCAATCATTTTCTGTAAATAGCTAGCCATGTCTGACAACATTTCCTGGTATTCATCATCACTCCATGCTCTGGTCTTGGGGGGAACATTCACTACTGCCATATCTCTCTTGCTATTCTCTCCAGTTTCTAATTTCATATTTATCACTTCAGCTCTGCCTTCTCCCATTTCCACGGTACCTATATTTATGCTGTTCTTCACTGCTATCATCACACCTCCTCCCGTTTTTTCTCTTCTGTCTCTTCTCCACAGTTTGTATTTACCATCTCCTATATGAACATCAATATCTTCTCTTAATTTGGTCTCTACAAAGCACATAACATCAGGTTCATGCACCCTCAAAAAATTGTTGATTTCTAGCCTTGCCGATAATAAGCCATCAACATTAGTATATGCCACCTTCCAATTCTTTTTGATGTTTTCTATACCCTCTTTTCTCCTTCTCTCTGCCGGTACCACTTCCTTAATTTCTGATCCATGACTCTTCAATAAAACACTGTCTTTTCTTTCTCCATTCTCTGTTCGTTTTTTACCTTTGCTGCATCTCTCCTTATCCAAGCATTTTTTAACCCTTCCTTGTCTGATAATTTCCATTTTCTACTGATAATTTCATTTATTGTTGCTTGTGACTTAAATTTTATCTTCAATGGCCTTGCCTCTCCTTCCTCATACTTTCCTAACCTAAACACCTCTTCAATCTCTTCTTGAGCTTCGTGGTTTTCCTCCATGACTAGTGATATTATTTCTTTAACCTTCCTCAGTTCTTCTCTTTCTCCTTTTGATCTTATTGTCATATGTTTTTCTTTAACTCCTGAAATTATTATACATTTTTTCTTATCTGCTACATCTCTAACTAAAGATTCTCTACTTCTCAGTACCTTAACCACTTCCTTCTCCACTTTTTCCTTACTTTGTTGTTCTATAATCTCTTTCAAATTTACATTTCCTTCTTCCTGAATTTTCTTCCACCCCTTATGTTGCTCCTTGATTTCTTTAATGTGCTCATCCTGTATTCTTGATTTGGATTCATTCTCATCTAGTTTGTTTTTCATCCTGACCCTTTCTTCTTCTAACCTCTTCTTCTCCCTCTTAAGCTGATTTATTTCATTAGAGGCTGACTCATTGCTAACTTTTAATTTGGTAACTTCTCTTTCTTGTTTGTCACTGCGTGTACAAATTTTTTCCAGTGTATTCCTTAAACTTTTGATCTTGTTATCCTGCTCTATGGTCCGTTCCTGTAACTTTTTAATTATTGCCCATACCTTTTTTATCTGCTGGACATTCCTCTCCACTGTTTTCTCTACACTTGCTATTCTTGTTTGGTTCAACTTAATACTTCCATTTCCCACATCCTCTTCACAAAAGCCCTCAAATTCTCTCTCGCCACTTGTAAACATTGCATCATCCGCCATGATTCAACCATATGGAGACTGTTTTCACTATACCTTGTTCTTTTTGTGAGCAAAACTGCTGTTTTTTTACTACTGTCCGACGGGACCATCGCTCACGCACTGATTAACATGATCACAAATAGGTTGGTCTTCTTTTCATCGCTGATTTTGCAATTATTTCTCCACGATCCAGGAAGAGCTCCGTCTCTCTCGGTGACCTGTGTGAGTGTGTGTGTGTGTGTGTGTGTGTGTGTGTGTGTGTGTGTGTGTGTGTGTGTGTGTGGTGGGTACTGACTGTAGCCTCAGTGTCACTCAGGGGAAGCCTGTTGGACTCCAGGGAGAGTGTGGTCTGGAACTCCTTCTGCGTTGTCAAGCCGCCTCTAGCAAGCTCAGTTGTGCCGCATCTAGCAAGCACACTGGAACGCTGGAACTCCTCCTGTGTTGCTGAGCCGCCTCTAGCAAGCACAGGTGTTGCCAGGCCACATCTAGCAAGCACACTGGAACGCTGGAACTCCTTCTGTGTTGCTGAGCCGCCTCTAGCAAGCACAGGTGTTGCCAGGCCGCATCTAGCAAGCCCAGTTGTGCTGCCTCTAGCAGGTACTAAGTTGATGAGCCCCCACTGTTGTTGGTACTAGTGGTTCAAGTTGTGATGGTGGCAGTACAGTGGCTCTGAGCTAGAGGGACTTCTGGATGATGGGCACACTGGCTCTTTGTGTCCTTCTGATGTGGACACTTGTATTTCAGCTATTGGTGGTGGCTCCTTGCGGTGTGTTGTCCACCAGTGGTCATAGTTGGAGCGGTCCCGGTTATTTTAGTTATAGTACAGGTTGCTATTTTTACAATGTTTTGGAAATATTGTGACTTAAAGAATACTTTTAAGATGCAGTAATGGCAAAGTAATGCTTCAAATGCCGTATCACTGAAAATACCATGAAATTATTTCTAAATACTGAAATAATAACTAGGAGAGATTGAACAAATGTGGGCTGGTAGTGGCTATGCTTTTATTTGGTGGAGGTTGTAGTTCTGACTGAAATGTAGCCATTTCTCTCTGGTTTTAGAATATCATGGCTAAAGAAGAAAGGGTAGAGAAATGGGACAGCAACTATAGAAGGGAGACCTAGGAAAGGAGGGATACTTGAAGAGCTGAAAATATTAATAGTGGAGGTGGAAACTCTTGCTATTACAGTGCCTGGAATGATGGAGGGGAGAAGGGGGGATACCATCTCTATGAGTTCTACTTTGTATTTGCATGATCCAAGTTGGACTTACATAAATAAAAAAAAGTACAGTATAAGTTGATGAATGCCTGTAGTACCATAAATCCTTTAATGTCATCCTGATGAAATCTAGTCACCCAAATCTACAGCACAGACAAAGAAAGCAACAAAAACACTAGCTTGCCTCCTGTCTATCAGGCAGAAAAGTGCATGTTAATTTCCTGAACATGTCATCTCATAGGTCAGGTAAATAAAGGAGATGCAGCGTATGTTAGGGGTATGTTGTTGTATGGTGGTGAGGCCTGGACAGTACTGGTAAAGGAAGTGGATATTCATAGATCAAACATACACAAATAACAATGATTAGATGGATGTGCAGAGTGTCCTTGAATGTGAGGCCTGGGGGTGGGGGGTGGGCCAGGAACATGACTGAAGAGCTGAGAGGAAGGATGGGATGGGAATGTAATGGTGTTGTAATGAGGAGGGGTAGATTGAGATGGTTTGGGCATTTTGAAAGGATGGGTGATAACAATTAGGTGCAGGAGATAGAAGTGTGAACACTGGGGATAACATTGCGGGAGGCAGACCGAAGAAGACTTGGGATGAGGTCATAGAGTGTGACCTCGGGATAAGGGACTGATGGGGAGGCTGCCAAAGACTTGGGAGCATGGACAGCTGCTATTAGATGATTAGGTGACCAAGACCAACACATGCAAGCATGTTGGAGTCTTTACACGATATGAATGAACAAACAATATGAACTAAGTCATCATGGACACAAAACTTACCTAAAGGGGGGCTCCATTCTCTCACCTACCATCTTCAGCCGATACGTGCATGATATTCCTACACTGCAACTATCCACAAACACTGCCTTACATGTAGATGATATTACCTACATACACCTAAATACTATCCACTTCATGCACAGGGCAATACAGCACCCCAATCACGACACTATACTGTACAACAAGCCCCCTTCACCCCGTTCATCCATCAGAGGTATCCTTAATTAGAGCTAACTGAATTCACCTACTAGGCTTAGCTCAAGACATCATCCAGCCCTCATGAGTTATCAGTTTTGATTTGGGTTTGGTGGGATAATAGAGGATATATGTCCTGCTTGTAAAATAGGCACATACAGTATACCACACATATAATGTTGAAATGCACAGCACATGCTTCTCAGAACATCTATCTATCTATCTATTGCCAGACGCCACAATCCCGTAAGGGGTGGCCATTTGACTTAGAGTTCAGCCCAAGAATTCATTTATGTCATTGGATGGTAACCATATAACCAAATTGTGAGGTGAAGCGGAGCCTGTTATAGTGCCCCTGTTGACTGGCCGGAGAGATGTAAATGCTTCCTCTGTCCAGGAACCAAACCTACATACTATTCTTCGCATTCTGCTGTGATGAAATACTGTCAGCCACAAGGAAACATCTGCTAACTGCATGGGACAGCCCTGCATGGATGGTTGCTTGCCTGTGGTTCATAAGTCTTCTCAGCCAGACAAATGGGCTTGATCAAAAACAACATCAGAATGACGGAGGAGGCCATCTTACTGTGTCTGAGTGGAGATCAGTTAGGATGAGGTGGGTGTTTAGTGTCATTAAATATTTGAGCTGTTTTAGAACAAGGGTCCTTGGCTATCTTGTATCTGTGTGTTTAGGCAAAAAGGGTCTTTTGCATTTAAATTTCCTTCTGTTTTTACCATGGGATGTTCTGGAGTGGAATGAGAGATGGGCAGTATCCTGAGGGTGGGTGTGCATGGTGAGTGGAGGTATGTAGATGCTAAGAATGTTAAGTGTTTCATTGTGTATTTGGATTTCTGTTGATGTTATTTACACGGTGTCATTGGTTATATGCTCTGTTCATTGTGTAATGTTTGTGAAAGGCATGTTTTTGTGTATGAGGATACTAAGGCCAGCCCTTTCCCTGTTGTTTTCTTCTCTGACTGTACAGTAGTGTAGTTTGTGAAGTGTCGAGCATTGGCTTTGTTTGTTAGCTTCCTCCCATATATTAATGCATATGTTTGGAGAAAGTTGTGTTCTGTAGTCTTTGTGTCAATGCTGTTTGTGTTTCATTGGAGAATTTTTATTATGTGATTCTTGTACTTGCACATGTGCAATCTTTAGTTTTGTGTGTTGGGTGTATGTGTGTATGTTTTTTGTGTGTTGCTGCAGCCACATGTCCATTGTGTAGTATGGTGTTTCTGTGATGGCAAGCTTGAGCAACTGAGATGCACCCACCTTTTACAGCAGATGCACTCCACTTGCCAGTGTCTGTGTGTAGTGTTTTTGTTGCACCTGTGGTATGTGCTTTTGTGTGGGTCGGTTCTGAGCTTGATGTATCTGAGTGGAAGGAGTAAGAAGGCCTGGCAAGCCACAGTTGCTGCAGGCCTTCTAGATGAAAAAAAATGAGAATTGTATTCCTGGGAGTGCGGTTTTGTGCTGGCACTGCACTCTATCATCCCCCTTCTGGAGGATGGGGAGAGGTGAGAGTCATTTTGCAGGCCCATCTGAAGTCCTCACTTGGGTTGGTATGGCTCCTCTTTCAAGCAGGTCCTCCATCCAAGCACAATGCTACCACAGGAAGACGGCCCTCTCCAACTCCTATTTGTGTTGTATATGTGCTGTGTACAGGTGTGTGGGTAGAGAGAGAGAAAAAAGTTGGACTTTAGGGCTTTTGTTAGATGGCTTGAATCTATGTAGTATTTATGCCTGGGTATGATATGAAGAGCTAATGTGTGAACAGTTGGTCTGTGCCAGTAAGTTGGAATCAGGATTTCTGGAGCTTGAATGCATTGGGCATGCTGTTGACGAATTTTTCCTCTAAAATGTTTTTTTTTTCTTGGTTTCTGAACTGTGCCCCAGTCCATCTTTGGTTAGGAGAGATGCAATGATGATATTTGTCTGCATTTTTTTATACAGTATACATGAATTTGCAGAGAAGTATCAAAATCTTATAAATGTTTTCATCTCATTCATCTCAACTGCATTAAAAAAAAAAGAAAAAAAAGAAAAGAAAAAGGATAAAGTCTGTACATGTTAGCCTACTTATTATTGATAAGCTCAATGGAATTACAGGGCAGGTCTGATTGCTGCTGCCATTCTCTTTCCTTCTTCCTAGACTATGTTAGCAATAAGGCACATGGTTTTTACTTTGTTTATTATTCCTATAGTCAACATTCAAAATAATTTCACAGTAACACAAATACTAAAACAATGCTATCCCATGTTATGTTCTTATTGCAATAACAGGTTCAAAGAAGACTTTCAAGAGATCAAGATGGTGCACACTGATCATAAACTCCAAGCCTTGTGCTGAGGGTCAACAAGGGCAAAAACCTCTGTAATACAATAGTAAAAATGAGCCTTGTTATGTATATGAGAGGGCCTAGAGTTTGTGATCTGGTGGCATGTACAGATGTGAACAGGTAACCTTCTCTGTCACACACTATAACAATGATGATGAGCTCCCAGCACAAAGGTGACTCCCAGGGCTGAGTCTCCCAGTATATGAAGGAACCTCAGTACATTGAGGATTCCTAGCTCATAAAAAATTCTCAGCACACAGGTTTCCTAGCTCACAATGGATTCCCAGCACAGAGAATTCTTAGCTTAAAGGGGATTCCCAGCACAAAGGCGTCTCGGCACATGGATGATCCCAAGGCACAGAAGAGTCACAACATGCCAAGGAATCCTGGGTACAATCGGCCTAAAAATACTGCAACACTTCTCGAGCAATCATCTGCACTGCTGTGAACACTCAGGAAGTGGGGTTTGTTTTTCCATGCACATTACATTACTGCAGCTAATCTGATTCATCCTTAATGCTGTCATATTTCTTTGGCTGACAGTACAAAGGATAATGCGTACATGAAGTTTCCATGCACAAGGAATCTCGGTTTATTTCAGAATCTCAGCGCCTTTGCAATGCTGAGCATTTTACTGCAGTTGGAAAATGGATTCTTTTTCATTGCATCAACATGAAGAGTCTTGCATTATCACTAAAGATAACATGAGGATCTTGATAGTAAATAACAAAGTCATGCCAAGAGCTAGACAGGAAATTTTAAGGCATCATATGTAACATAGAGGAAGTGAAGGCTTTTACATTCATAATGCATACCGCACATACCAAGTAACATGATCTCTCTCCAATTTTACAGAATGTGGCATATAAACTAATAGTGCTAAAATGCTTAGGTTATTTTATGAAATAGGCAGTATATGGATTATTTGTTCGTTTGTGTAAAACCTTTACAAATTTTCATGTTGCTTGTAATTAAGTCAATATAAAATAATACTAAAGAGCAAACATCAAAAACATAACTGGAATGATATATATATTATCCTCCAAACATTCATCTTAATTTGTCAAAATAAATATTTTGTATGACAACACGGAAATGGTTTTCCGGATTTTGCCAATATTCATCTCAGTGTACTTCTTAACAAATCTTGTTGACTTCAGATATGGGAAAAATTCAGATGTACACGGAGAGTTTGATAGGTAGATATCAGTTGGAAAAATGTTCAGTTTATCAGTTCAGCAATGTAACTTATGTATTAGGATATTATAGTTCCTAATCCACTGAAGTGGAATGTTTTTATTACTTGAACTGGGAGTTTTCTGAAAAAGAAAATTCCAAAACCAACATAGGGAATCTCATAGAAATAACTGTTCAATAGGTCCATCATTGTGGATGGGAAGGGATTGGAGGAGCGTCAACTAGTTATTAAGATACCATACTAACCTAACCTCTTGAAATTGTATTTATCAGTTATCAGCTTGTGGTTGATTTTTGACTTAACAAACATCCATACTATTATGACTTACTAATTTTTGATGCAATACAGTACAGCATTTCCAAAATACAGCACTTTCACAATACTCTTTTCATGTTATTGACAACTAGACACAGTGAACTGCTGTGACAAAAGTGATTAAATTAGCTAATTGGAAATATCAAAGTTCCATTATTGTACATAACAGAGCATTTTTTTAGATTCCAGAGAATTTTTTTGAGACTTACTATTTCAGGTACTGATGAGAAGTAGCTACAGTACAGCATGAAAAAATACAGTTCATAACTATCTATCTATCTATTGCCAGACGCCTTAAACCAATAAGGGGTGGCCACAGACAAATCGCCTCCATGTCTCCCTGTCCACTGCCATTTCACTGCCCTGCTCCCAGCTTACACCTCCCTCTCTCATATACCTCTCCACTCCATCTCTCCATCTCATCCATGGCCTCCCCCCTCCCTCTCCCCCCCCTCCACCTCACTTACACTCTCCTCGTCAGTCTCTCGCGCTCCATCCTCCCTATATGGTCAAACCACCTCAATGTATTTCTCCTAATGCTTTCTGTCATATCCAAATCCACACAACAATGCTCCTTCGCCTCCTCATTTGTCAGTCTGTCTCTCCATGTGACTCCACATGCTCCTCTCAAATAACTCTTTACCACTGCTCTCACTCTTGACTTGTGTCCCTCCAACAAGGTCCAAGCTTCACTTCCATACATTAGAGTTGGTATCACAATACTGTCGTGCAGTGACTTTTTTACTTCCATGCTCACTTCCCTGTTTCTTATCACTGCTTTCAAAGAACCAGCAACCTTTCTTCCTTGTTGTACCCTTTCAAGCACTTCCCCCTCTAAACTTCCTTCCTTACTCATCACACTACCCACGTACTTAAACACACTTACATTTTCCCATTTCCTCCTCATCCAACCTGACTGGACATTCAGTGACTTCATTTCTCTTGAAGACTACCAATAACTGACTACCAGTAAAGTTACCTTTGTCAATACTTTTGAGTGTTTTTACATACATGAAAATCATTTATCACTACCACAAGGTTGAGATCTGAAGCACTACATACTATAATCAACTATTACAGGTAAGACTATCTGTACTGAAACTTACCCAGATAAACAATAAAAAGTATCAGCCATGCATTGAATGGGAAACAAAGTTTTTTGTGCCCCCCCCCCTCCACATACACACACAATTTTCCCTCTTTCTGAAGGTCATGAAGGCAGGCGTATTTAGGAAGGAGGCTCAAGCCTCCACAATTACTGCTACACATAAGCACAGGGAAATGAGGAATTCACCTTAACATTGCTGCAAGTCATGGACTAAAGTACTGTAACTTCACTGTACTTTTAAAAAGTATTTTATGTTCGCAATAGCTTACCCATTACTCAGCACTACCATTACCCCTTGTAGCACCACTGCTATAATTGTTGGGCATTTCCTTCCTCATTTTATGCCACAAACTACAAGCCTCATCTTGACTTATGGCCTGTGATGTGCCTATGCTCAGTTGTATCTGAACCTTGATCCCTTAAAGGATCATAGAACTGACTCACTTCATTAGTTGCCTGATAAAATATAGATATACAGGCCACACTGTTGATTTCCTTAATACTTTTTGCAATGGAATTTACAGGAAAACCCTCATCAGCTTTATGTCTCCCCATAATAATCATGTTCATTGCTGATGCTATAACCAAGTTTTTTTAGGCCTGTACAAGTGTCACCTGTGGTAGGTGGTGGCGACCATCATCCACTCGCTTGATGTAGTGCTGCCTACTTCCTTAGCTTTTATCATTCTTTTTCTGTGCCTGCCCTCCTCTCTTCCTATTTCTCCTATCTTTCCTGTCACTTCTTATTCCTTTTCTTTCCTTTACAGGTGGCTTTACATTGAGTGACAAGCCAAATGGTTTCCTGTAAGCCAAGAAACCATTTACAACGCTGGGTGGTAACCATATAACCAAACCATACGTGCTCCCTACGTTTCAACAAGTGGGTTGGTGGAGGGTTGGTGCCCCTCCCTGTAAAACAACTAACTCAGTGTCAAATGGCCACCCTTTGCGGGATTATGGTGTCTGGCAATAGATAGATAGATAGACAAGTGTCACCACTTGCACTTTGTTTTCAGGGCATTATGAACAATATTGTACTGTAGGGGACAGTTATGGCAGAAACCGGCGAGCAACGAAGTTGTTGCAGCCCCAAGACCATTTGGACATGAACATGAGATACAGTAATATGCCGAGACCTGAGATGAATGCAAGATGGAAAAAAATTGTAGTTCAACCAGTGTTATGGGGATAGAATACATGTGTGATGAAAAAATGTGCCACTGCATATCTGGAGCTGGTAGAATGCTCTTTTTGCCTGATTTGAGGGTGTACTGAGGCTCATGCACCTTATTCAGACATTTCCAGATTGCATAAAATTTTGGCAAAATTACGGTATGCAAATATCTGCAGTTTCGAATAATGCAAATACCAAACCTAAACATACTAAAACAATGAATGCATTCAGTGGGGTTCACCTGTACTGGTGGAGCTGACAAGATGCCTACACATGATGGGACTGTATACCATGGATGGTATGAAGCAGCTATGGCCAAACTACCTCATATTTCCATGCACCATGCCATGGAAAAGGACTCTGGTCTGACCCTGGTGATGCACTGTCTCCCACAAGGGGGCGGTAGTCCCCTACACAATATATTTACTGGACTATTTCTGTAGGACAGACCCACAGAAGCAATTGCTTACCTGTGGCTGGCATGTGTACTCAGCCAGACCAGAGTTAGGCAATAACAACATGATGAAATGGACATAATAACAGGAGGGAATGGGGCTTCTAGACCAAATGAAAATGTCTGTCTATCTCTCTATAGCCAGATGCCTGAATCCCGTAAGGGGTGGCCACAAGCAAATTGCCTCCATGATGCCCTGTCGGCCACCATTTTGCTGCTCTTCCCTCAGTTCACACTCCTTTCTCATAAACCTCTCCACGCCATCCCTCCCATCTCATCCTCGGTCTCCCCTTTCCTCTCTTCCCCTCCTCCTCACTCACATACACTCCTTGTCAGTCTCTCACTCTGCATCATCTCCACATGGCCAAAACCACCTCAGTGAATTTCTCCCAATGCTTTCTATCACATTCACATCCATACCACAAAGCTCCTTTAGTTCCTCACTTGCCAGTCTGTCTCTCCACATAACTCCACATGCTTCTCTAAAGTAACTCATTTCCACTGTTCTCTTTCTTGATTTGTATTCTTCCAACAAGGTCCAAGCTTTGCTTCCATACGTTAGAGTTGGTAACACTATACTATCATGCAACAACTTTTTACATCCATGCTAACTTTCCCATTTCTTACCACTGCTTACAAAGAACCAGCTACCATTCTTCCCTGCTGTACCCTTTCAAGCACTTCATCCTCTAAATTTTCATCCTTACTCATCACACTACCCAAGTATTTAAATGCACTCACATTTTCCATTTTCTCATCAACCAACCTCACTGTGCACTCACTGAATTCATTTCTCTCAAAGACCACAACTTTACTCTTCCCTACATTCACCTTTAGATTCCATTTCTTACACACTTTCCCAAACTCATTCACCAAGCCTTGCAGCTTCCTTTCATCTTCGCTTAACCCCTTAAATGCGGATCGTCGCGTTTGCGACGCTCGGCGAAAAGGACATAATGGCGGATCGTCGCGTTTGCAATTCTAGTAAATTTTGAATAACCGCGGGCAAGCAGGCTCCAGCTGGTATTGTCTATCAGTACCACCACCCTCTAGCTACAACTAGCATACTTTGCCTTTGTACTACTGACCTCAGTTGTTGCCAAGTATCGCGTTTTCCCCCCATCCCCCCCCCCACCACGGCCCGGGCAGCCTGGCTGTGATACATGGCAGCGCTCTGAGCGCTCAGAACTGTAAATCTGCGCTCTCCTCTCACAAGCAGTTTATGCTACTAGGAAACGCTTGTTTCCCCAGTTGTAACACTAGCTTTTTTTCTCACGGTTTGCCCCTGTTTAGCGTCAGTTTACTGCAGGCTTTCAAAGTGACATTATGGCAAGTTCTAACTCTTCCCAGTCAGTGCAAGCGGCCGACAGGAACGAGAATAAAGTGGCGGGCGTAAGGCAGAATAAAAAGCACGCCGTGGTGATCTTTTGGGAAGTAATATGGTTGAAAATAATGTAGTATACATGTTTTTAGCTGTGAAAATGGAAATGTTTGTTGAGTGACGGGAAGACCGCCGCCACGGTGCATGTCGGCCGTACGCTCCGTTGATTTTAGCCTTATTTTCAGTGCTTATTGTACAAATATGGAATCCTAACTACCTTTACGTTGTAGTATAAAGTTTACTGTGACAGAATGAGGCTGTGGTAGAGGGGAAACCGGGTTGCTGGAGGTGTGAAAGTGAAGATTTGGTTACCCAACTTTGCAAGTCTCCACAAGTCCTTGGGTAGTCCACGAAGGCTCAACACCTGTCTCTGGAGAAAGCTGAATGTAAGTACTATCTGCCCTACCAAGTATAATGTTCTAGGGTTAATCTCTGATTTTTGGCGAATATTTTCCTACAGGTACTCAGACCGTGATACAACCCCGCCACTCGGGGGGGAACGACTGTACACGGCTGCATTTAAGGGGTTAACAATACAGTATCATCTGCAACAAAACAGGAAGTTTCCAAACGTTGCCCTCTTTCAGTAGGGCCACTCCAACATCCACAGCCCTACCTTGTATCTCTTTTATAACCCCATCACAATACAGATTGAACAGCCATGGAGACATGACACATCCCTGTTTCAATCCAACATTCAGACAAAATTCACTCAATTCACCATCCACACGCATTGCAGCCTTAGCACCCTCATACATACTCCTCACGACATTCAACAACTTCCCATTTGCTCCATAAATTCTTAATATTTTCCACATTCCTTGTCTATCCACGGACATATGCTTTCTCCAAATCCATGAAGGCCACATACAACTTCTCTCCCTTCTTTAGAGACTTTTCCACTAAAGACCTTAGGACAAGTGTCTGATCTACACAACCTCTTCCCTTCCTAAAACCTCCCCATTCCTTTTCAACTAATTCCTCTGTTATTTCCCTAACTCTGTCAATGAGTATCCTACCAAATACTTTTCCTACTACACTAAGAAGACAAGTTCCCATAATGATTACTACACGCTTCTTTTTCCCTTTTTTGTTTGTACATGGGAATAATTATTATACCTGACCTCCAATCCTCCTGGACTCTACCTTCCTCCCAGGCCAATCTACACATCTTCTATATCCATTCTACCACTATCTCTCCCCCATGCTTCAACATTTCACCACACACTCCATCAATTCCTGGGGCTTTCCCCATTTCGAATTTCTTCATTGCTTCCCCTACTTCCATCCTATTGATCTCTTCCTACCTTCTCATCTCCCTCCTTCTCCCAGCCATTCCCCAGCCACTTATACTCACATCTCTTTCATTCTCTATGTTCAGCAATTCCTTAAAGTGTTCTCTCCATGTGCTCACTTTTTCTCCCTTATCCACTATCAATCTACCATTTTTGTCTTTCACACTCCTATTGCCTTCTTTATCACCCTGTCTAACTCTTTTAACCTCCTTCCAGAATATTTTCCCTCCACTATACACTCAAATTCCTTCCAAGTTCCTCATCCACTCTCTTCTCATTCTCTCTTATAAATCTTTTCACCTCTCTCTTCCTCTTTACATTTAACTCTCTCTTCTGTCTCAATTTCCTCAATGCTTCTGCTTCCCATCCACTCACTATATGCTTCCTTCTTTTGTACCATAGTTTGTCTCACCTTTTCATTCCACCATGTTGTTCCTTGCACCCCCCTCCATCATCTGTTCACCCCACACACCACCTCACATGCTGTACAGATTTCTTCTATGTATATCTTACACACACCTTCCACCTCCCCCATCTGCTCCATATCATATTTATCCAGTAGCTCCTGCACTTCTTTCTTATATTCTGCCTTTTTTCATCCCCTTGCAATCTCTCTGCCCTCTTTGTGCTGCTGTATAAAAACAAGATATATGGATGAATGGTGTTTGAATGAGTAGTGAAAAATACATAACAACATATCATGGAAGAACAGGAGATCCTTGGCACTGCAGAGTATGATTCAAACGTTTGTTTTGAAAAATGTGTAAAAAGCAGTTACGAATCAAAAGAAGGCAGTTTGTAAAGTTGACAAAAAGGCTTTGTGGTGAGTTTTACATACATTTGATGTGGGAAGAAGGCACTTACATGAGGTGAGGTTTTTATCATGTGAGTATGGCATGGATGTAAAAATGGAAGGAGGAAAGCCACTATGGTGAGATGAGGGTGGGTTACATCAGGAATACATTATGTCTCTGTGGCTGTTTAATATCTTCTTGGGTGAGTTAGTGAGGAATACAAATGTAAGAGTACTGTACTAGGAAGAGACAAGAGGGTGCAGAAAGAGGGGGAGACCTGATGTTGCTTGCAGATGTAACAACTCTGGTTGAAGTTTCATTCATTCATTCATTCATCATCCAATCCTATGTCGCCCCATTTGAAGTTTCAGAAAAAAAATCAGCACATAGTGTCAGTGGAGGTAACTTTGTATGAATGTGGGAAAAAGTAAGGTGATTAGATTTTGTGTAGGAATACAGCACAGTCATGTTTAAGTCTGACAACATTCTCTAACCCCTCTCTGTCCAGTACTCTGTCAGAGTTAACAAATACTCTCATTCATTTATGCATGCAGCAGGTCAACTCTGGAACTGTCTTCCTCTGTTTGTATTTCCATCTGCCTATGACCCTTAGTCTTTTAAATACAATGCATCTAGACATATCAAAGTGAATGGGTCTCAGGTTTGGCTTTTTGCTTAGTTTTTCTTAGATGGTACAGTTTTACAAGCTTTTAGCCTTCAATTTTTTCTTCTGTGCATAAAGAATATGGTGAAGTGGCTAGGATACTCTGTAAATACAGCAACAGAGCCTATATAAGGATGTGTCAAGGTTGCTATGTTGTAGAAACTGGACAAAAAGTAAATGAGGCTACTCTCTCAAGTTGTCAGATGCTTCTTCATCAAAGCAAATAATGATGAAGATGAATAATAAATAATGAATAGATAAAGCCAATTTATGGAAAAGAAAATAAACAAACTGGTGAGAATTAAACAATCATATACTTTCCCATTCAGCAACTCCTGCATATTTTAACAAACCTTAAGACTGGTAGCCTGGAGAAGCAATTTTGCTGACATTCATGAATCTACCCTCCTGCAAAACCTAGCATGCAGGTCAACACTATGAACCCTTAAATGATGGCCACTGATTTGTGTTTTTAATTTGGGTAACACTAAACAATTTTACTCACAATAGGGAACCTTCTGTCACTGAAATGTAACTGATCTAATACTATGCTACATTTGTAACCTGAAGTAATGCAGCTATGACAAGAGTTGGGAAAGAGTAAGCCATCAATAACTAAGGCACCCTTAGGATCAGAGACAACACATGGTCCAAGCACCTTATTGGAAGAAAACAAAAACGAAAGCCTAAATGATTACTGCACAACTAACAATAGTATCCTAAATGCAATAAAGTGACAGAGCTATGGGATTCAAACAATAGGGAGCACCACATGCATACCCTATGATGGTAGCAGAATGGATGAAATGCCAGGGATACATGATGAATGAATACACAAGGAAATACTTCTAAAATTAGAATAAATGAGGTATTACAGGAAAGGAATTGAGTTTACCATAAAGAGAACAAGATACATGGTAACAAATAGGACTGTGCGTAAAAAACTTCAGGCAACCTATATTCAGATGTCTGCAAGTTGACTGCTGGATACTAACTGAAGATCACAACATTAACTTGGAATGAATTATGATCATTTGGGTCTGTTTGTCCTACTTGTGCTGCTGTCTCAGCACTATTTTACAAGCATATAAAAGTTACAGCATTTTTCTCCTTGACGGATGGCTGGAAGAAAATGGGTACAGGGTGCAGCCCGCACGGTCTAGTAGATTCTGTGACAGCCATCATGTAGGCCTGTGGTTTGATTCCTCTTTAGACCTTGATTAATTTGTCAAAAAAATTTTCTCAGTTGTTACACTGGCGTGCTGCAGTATGGGATGTGAGGCAAAGCTGATGTGGTAGTTTCAGTACCAGTAGTACAATGCATGGGTACCAATGTCCTTGGATCCCTGGGGTAGTTTGCAGTGTCAAAGGCAGCCTGGAAACAAAATCCTTACTGGTGGCCTCCCATTGTTAGTGCCATGTTATGTTGTGTATTGTCTTTGTGTATACCCTGTACTTGAAATTCATAACAGCCATGTAGTAGGGTGCATAACAGCCTGTGGAGACTGGTAGACAGGGGACAACTCATCATAGTTCAGTGGTTTATATCATGGATTGCCATCCCAAGTGACTGGGGCCTGATTCCTCCATATACGAGCTATACAATTTTATTCATTCATTACCCGAGTCTCTTATTTCCCTGCACTCATATGTGATGGTAAATGTGGAGGTTTGATATCTTTCCTACTAGTGCTAAATGACATATATCACTGGGAATGAAATGGAATTTTTATTAGTGTCTGTTCCATATTGCACTATGATATCTATGACGTTTCAAAGATAATATGCAGCTAGTAAGCTTTTAAAAAAATGACTATATTAACAGATATTTGTATTAGTGGTGTGCTGCTAGTGATCACAACTGACTTAATCTTCCTCATGGAGGTCGTGGTTACATAACTGTTACTGAAATTCGTGGTTCGTTATGGTGTAATGAACGATACACTTCACATGTTCAGCTGCCAGGTTGTGGTCTAACTTATTAATGGCCTGTATATCCATCCCAGTGTCATATATGAGGTCTGTCCAAAATGCAACCAAACTTTTTAAACTGCACCAACAAGCATGTGCAGAGTTATCGCAATGGGAATGCTGTGTAGCAGCAGCTTTGAGCTTTAGTCTAATGCTAGCCACATCATAACATGTCACTTAGTCATCAAGGTACACGTGTTTGAGTGAACATGTGTTTAGTGCACTTGGCAGTTTGCTCAAGATGAATAATGAAGGATCTCGAAGAGCAACGTGTTTGCCTGAAATTCTGTTTCAAATTGGGAAAAACATTTACTGAGACTTTTAAAATATTGCAAGAGGCTTTTGGGGAGGAGTGTTTGAACTGTAGGCAATGTCACAAGTGGTTCCAGTGGTTCAAATCAGGAAGAACATCCATCAAAGATGATCTCAAATCTGGACAGTCTTCCGTGTCGAGACAACATTCACATTGAGAAAGTGTGTGCTGTGATTCGTGAAGATCGTCGCCTGACTGTCTGTGAAGTGTCCTGTTAAGTAGGCATCTGTAAATGCTCATGCAACAAAATTTGTGCCACATTGGCTGACAGTTAAACAAAAGAGAACTGTGACAGTCAGTCATGAGGACTGAATGGAGATGAAAACTTTCTGAAAAATGTCATAACAGGTGATGCACAGCTATGATAAAAAAAAAAAAAAAAAAAAGGCAGTTGTCATAATGGGCTGGAACATCATCACTGCAACCAAAAAATGCATGTCAGAGGTGCTCAATTGTGAAGGTGATGTTGATCATCTTTTCTGATTGAAAGGACATTGTTTAACATGAGTTTGTTCCATGTGGTCAGACAGTCAATGAGGAGTTTTATTTCAACATTTGAAGTGTTTGAGGGAGGCAGTGTGAAGGGAGAGGCCTCAGGCATGGACAGACAAAACCTGGACACTGCATCATAACAATGCATCTGCTCACCTACTGCTCCTTATCTGTAACTTTTTGGCAAAGCGCAAGAGGACTGTCATCCCCCAGCTGCCCTACTCTCTGGATTTGGCCTCTGCAGACTCCCCCCCCCCCCCCAGTTGGAGTCCATCCTGAAAGATGACCGATTTCAGACAATAGATGAGGTACAAGAAAATTAGCCAAGTGCATTAACCCATTAACTGCTCATGGCATTTTTTTTGAGATGTAATTTCCCAAAGGCCAAATTTTGTCTTAGGAATTGAGAGAACACATGCCAAAGTATATGGTAACGAAATATTAGCTCAATATTTACCTTGGTTAAGCCATGGATGAACATCAAAGTGTCTGATTCCCTATTGGAATGTATGGTTTTCATCTTCTTTTTCGGTTTCGATTTCGGTTTTGAAGGCTCAAACATGCTTGCATGGGTTGGCCTTAGTCATCATGGCACTATATTCGAAATTCACCTGCGCAGCCAGGGCTGTATTGAGCAGTCGCACTTGAAACAGCCCAGGCTGTATAGAGCAGTTGGGTTAAATACATGTTTATTTAAGTGATTGTTACCTCGATGACTAATTGACGTGGTGTGATGCAGTTTGTGTTAGACTAAAGCTCAAATTTGCAACTACACAGTGCTCCCATCATGACCATGCTACACCGGTTAGTTGGTGCACTATTTAAAAAGTTCGGCTTCTTTTTTTGGACAAACCTTGTACAGTAGTGTACTGCATATTGTATATCTGTAAACTCATAAAGCATCAATGAATAGGTTGTAAGATTTTGTTATGGTCTTTTTGTATTATCTGCTCACACAATATCACCTGTACATTATTAAAATGAAAGATATATGTCGCATCTTCTACTGTCTCTGAAGTCAACAGTGTCAACGAGTTTTAGGTGGTTTTTACATGGTTGCAAAAAATGGGCATTCTCTGTTGCCAGACACCTGAACAGGAAAAACACTGTCTTTTCCAAAGAATATTAATATGAATTCATTGCTAGTTAATGCAGTTGTTGCCCATGATTCTTCAAGTTTTTGTTTTTACATTATGAAGGAGATAACAGATGAATGAAACAGTGTAGAGATTAGCATGTAATACCAGTATTTTTGAGTTTCAGTACTCTGTTTATTTCTGTTTATATAATTTCTGCATGACTGCATTTGGCTATGTTGAAAATCAGTAACTTAATTGTAAAGGTAATTCTGGCAGTATCAAGTGCGAGTATTGAATCTCCTGAAGCGATGGAAAATCTCATGCATCAAAAAATTAAGTCTTGTGCTCTCAGTTCTCTGGGACAAAGATTTTCCCAGTACAGTACATGCCAGAGCTAAGAGACATTTGCCGTAAGGCCCCTTCTTGAGCACTTCACTCTGTTGATGAAGCTTTTGTTTTATATGCTACTATTAGACAATTATATTGTATTTATCTTAGGGGAGACTTTACAACTTCAATATAACCCTTACAATATGAGATATGAGAGAGCTTTATTAAACTGGATACAGTTGCCTGAAGGGTGTAATAATAAACTAAAAATATGCATTACCAGATTGAAGGAGTTAACCATTGTCTCAGTGAATAAGGGCTCTCTCCTGACAGTGAGCCTTCTTAAATTACTTTCATTACAACTCAGTGGTATCATTCACCTTCTAAACACCTTATCATGGGCACCACCTACTATCTCTCAGATCAGACTACTCACTACCTCACAAACAGGGGATACATGTACCCGATTGCTAATTGAGGAAACTATTGCCTTCTGAACAGGAATAACTATTAGCTTACACCCCCACCCCCCCTTTTTTTTTTTATGTGCCCAAGTTTGGGCATACACTAGATAGCCTTTCATATTCAACAGATGGTGCCACAAATACACTTCACATTATCTTGTGCACTAATCTCATACCAGCCAAGCTGAATATAGGCTAGAGCTATTTCATTCATAGCTGAGGCAATGGTATTAGCAATACTTTTATGTCAAGTCAGTGTGTCTTGTAGATAATTAGTTAAGACTATCATGGCAAGAATCAAAACTTCTATCTAGTTCCTGGCCCAGTTGGGGAGTGAGCTTTCCAATCAGCAGCCCACTTGTCAACCACATGACCACCACTTCCACCACGCCCAGTACATCATGAATAACAGCCACTTTAGATTAAAGAATCAGCTACCTCTGTCTTGGTATCCCCATGTTACAGCAATATATTAGTTCTGCTTTCATCTTTGAATAATCAATGTTGTGTTGCCAAGGGTTCCCTCATCTGGAAATAACATCCTTATCACAATGGATACCATAGTGAACTACAAGTCCGAGAGTGGGTGGAGCAAGATGACAACAACAATAACAACAACAATGGCAGTTGCCAACTTTTTCTAAGACTTTGAACTACTGTATTATGCAAATGAATTAATTTTGCACTATGTGTGTCCTGCATATGACTGAAATCACTTGACACCAACACATTCTACATCAGTATACAAGGAAAACATTTCAGTGGTGCAATATAAAAATATAATGAAGTGACCTGAGATCCATCACAGTGTTAATGAGAAATGCTCACATTGTAGGACCTGTCTTTAGTAAATGGAGCACTGAAAAGACATCATGTTATCTATTATATATGACTTCCTCTTATCTTCTTCAACAAAAAGTACTATTTCATGCATAATTATCATTTTCTGGAATAAATCAGATGTTGGGAACCTATGACAACAATTTGACTCTTATTGAAACTGCTTAAATCTTCTATCTATATATCTATCTATCTATAGCCCAACACCCTAATCCCGCAAAGGGTGGCCTTAGACAAAACGCCTCCAAGTCGCTCTGTCACCCACCATTTGACTACCCTCTCCCCAACACATCCCCCCCCCCCTCCCTCATATACAGTACCTCTCAACTCCATCCCTCCACCTCATCCTCGGTGTACCCCTCCCTTTCCCTACCCCCGCCTCACCTACATACACCCTCTTAGTCTTTCATTCTCCATTCTCTTCACATGTCCAAACCACCTCAGTGTATTTCTCCTAATCTTCTCAACCACATCCACATCCACCCCACAATGTTCCTTCACTTCTTTATTCGTCAACCTGTCCCTCCACGTCACTCCACATGCTCCTCTCGAGTAACTCATTTCCACTGCTCTCACTCTTGACTTGTTCCCCTCTTGCAAGGTCCATGCCTCGCTTCCATACGTCAGGGTAGGGATCACAATACTATCATGCAGTGACTTCTTAACCTCCATACTCACCTCCCTATTTCTCATCACTGCTTTCAGTGTACCAACAACCTTCCTTCCCTGCTGTGCCCTTTCACGCACTTCATCCCCCAAAGTTCCATCCTTACTCATCACACTAGCCTTGAACCCTTAAATAAAAAATTATTCCTGCCAGGAAATTCAATAACCTCAGACTCGATCCTGAGCACAACTGAGTTCTGTGCTTTTGGGAAGTAGCAAAGAACCTAAATCCATTGAGGTGGATATGAGTGTTGATATACAGTACCAGTGGCAGAAGAAAATGCAACTATAGGCAAAGTGGTGATGATAGTTTGTGTGCTCACACTCCCAGCCTACTTTCTCATCTGATGCTCTGTTCCAGGCTTTTGATTTTATTTCTCTATAATTGAAAGCAACCCTTCTATTAGCAGACTGAAAAAAAAAAGAATGAATTTAGATATCACTGCTACATCAGCAGTTTCGTCAAAGTTTGGCCCTTATCTGACGTTTGTTAGCACCTCACAGATTAACTACAAATAAAATGGTTATAAAGGTTGCAGTGTACCATGTTATGAAGTGCACAAAGTATCTAGTCCCAAATGCTTACTTTGTTTTTACTAAGAGGTCCTTGCCATTAAGGTACAGAACTGCACCTCATTTTGTTCATTTTAGTGTTTTTTTTATCTCACATCTCTTCATTTAGCTTTTAATTCACTTCTGCTCTCTCCTTTATTAGTACATTCACACCTCTATTGTCTATCCATATCTATCTATCTCTATCTGTCTGTATATATGTATATATATCTACCTATCTATACCCAGACACCACAGTCCCATAAAAGATAGCCGTTTATCTTTGAGTTAGTTGTTTTACGGGGAGAGGCACTAACTCCCCACCGACTTGTTGACACGTAGGGAACACGTAAAGGTTGGGTCTGTGGTTACCATCCAGCATTGTAAACCATTTTCTTGCTTACAGGAAACCATAAGGCTTGTCACTTAACCCCTTAAGTGCTAATCTCATCGATCGGGCTTTTTGAGCAATTTCTTAAGAGGACGAGCAACACTGATCGTACAACATCCACAAAGAACTGGCGGCAGCTGGCTCCACCCCAGCTGTGACGTAGATGGCTTCTAACCAATCAGAACTAGGTGTTGGACACACCGGAGGGGGGACCCAGGCCCGTAACCAGGCGGTGGGGGGTGTACCCCCCACCTCCCTCTCGCCACGTCCTTCTACTCCACTACCTTGTTACTACCCTACCTTCCACCGTTCTTACCACCACAGCAACCCCTCCCACCCCCTCCTCATGCATCCCCCCCTCCCATGTGGATCCCCCCCACGTCCCCCTCCCCAGTCAACTGGGGGAGGGTATTTCCCCCCTACCCTCCCTCCATGTCCCTGTACTCCACTTTGGGCCTTCCTTTGTGTCTTGTGGTGGTCTCCTCCCATCCCTCAATCCCCATCCACCCCCTCCTGGCCTTACCAGCTCCCCCTACCCCCCACCCCCTACCCGCACCCCCTAGCACCTCCCCGGCCTCGAATATTTTGCGTATTTTTTACGCTTTATGGCACGTGTTTTTGAATTATTACCTGTATTTTATTGGTGTCTGCATACAGATATGCACACCACAATTACTTTAGCTGTCTTTAGTCGAAACTCACTTGAAAAAGACATTTTATTTTATGCCGACGCATGGAAGCATGTTGGAGCCCTCAAAACGAAACGAAACGAAAACTAGATTTGACAGCTCGGAGGGGAGGGGAGGGGGGAGGGGAGATTAGGCGAGGGGAGGGGAGGGAAGGAGAGGAGAGAGGAGGGGAGGGAAGGGAAGGGAAGGGGATGGAGGGGACTGGAGATTTGAAGAGGGGAGAGAAGGGGAGGATAATATTTACTATTTATCATATTTTTATTGGGGGGTTCATGACCTATTTCCCTTGCTAGATTTGACAGCTTGGCGGGGAGGGAAGGGGGAAGAGGAAAGGGGAGGGGAGGTTAGCGAGGGGAAGGGAAGGGAAGGAAAGGGGAGGGAGGGAGGGGATTGGAGGTATGAGGAGAGGAGAGAAGGGAAGGATAATTTTTATTTATCATATTTATTTAGGGGGTTTGTTACTATTTTATTTTTTTCTAAGCACATTACAATGGTTTATAACATCTATACACACCAAAAAAAATTGATTTTGGTGATTTTTGTACGTATTGTTGCGAAGAAAACAGGTGCGAGCGACGTATTTTCTTTCTCCGGGCTGCGACGGGTAACTATTATAAACTTTGACGGGCCATAGCTCAGTAACTATTGGGTCTAGGAGGGTGGGGTTTGCATTTTCAGGTGTGTAAATTCAAGCTCTACAAATTGGGCATAAAACTTTTAACCTTTGAGGAAGTCGAAAAATTGGCCTGTTTTTGCGTCCTGGGGGACAGTCGAGGCTGGAGAATTGCGTACCCTAGGGGTTAATGTAAAGCCACCAGAAAAGGAAAGGAGAGTAATAAAAATTGACAGGAAAGTTGGGAGAAATTGGAAGGGGGGAAGGCAGACACAGAAAAAGAATGACAAAGGTGAAGGAAGAAGTAGGCAGCACTACATCAAGTGAGTGTAACGTGTGATACTGGCGAAGGACGTCTTAATGCAGTGGCACCATTAAAACTGAGTGTTTCTGTTGTACAGCTAAACAAACATTCCTCAACTCCTTTGCTATTTCCCAAAAGGGGGATGGTGGACCGCATGAGATGGGCAGCTTCACCCATCAGTCCACTGGATTTACATTCAGGCAAGCCTGGAACCACAACTGCAGCTGTAAACTATTTCCAACCACTGCCAAGTACAGCACTCCAGGGTCAGAGGACATATCTCAGTTGAGCTACTAAGTGAGGTCATGAGTGTGATGATTACACTGCGAAGCAGTCAAGTGAAACCATCCTCAAGGTTCCTTATGCTGATCTGGGGAATCTCACCCAGCTCATCTGTAAGGGCCCACCAGCTCCTGGACTAGTCAGTGGTACAGAATATGAGGTTATCACACCTGTAGTCCATGTGGAATCCACCAAATTCTTGTTGCTTTTCTACCTCCTTTCTTTTGCCCAGATTCCTGGTTTTCTTCCCTGCTTCAGTTTGCTTTATTTATATAATTCAAAATAATTAAAATATAGATTGCACCACAGAAGAATGGCAAACACCTACAAGCACTACCAGGTGGCAATAAGGGACTGTGGCTTGGCAGGCTGTTCAAATGCAAACACTGTTTGAAACTCAAGGGAAGGTTTCACTACACTTTCTGGAATTTTATGGAATTGTGAGCACCCTTTCTACAACCTTTATAGGTCTGAGGCACTTCCCCACAAACTTACTAAATACCTTGTGGTGGCTGAGAATGACCTGATGTCACTCTCACTTATGGAGGTTTCCATGGATTGAAGGAAAAAAATTATACTTCCCTCTAAGAAGGTAGTGACACCACATGCCTAAGGAGTTGGTACCCCTCTTTTTTTTACTTCCCACAGCACCCTGCACCACCGTTAATCTTAGGTGGAGGGACGATGCTACCATGTTATGCACCCAGGAGTTGGCAGGCTAAACTGTGAGGAAGGGAATTCTCTAGGTCCACAAAAGTCATCAAAAGCTTTCCCTTTCAATGAAACCTAGAGGGTGGTTTTGCTGTTACCACAAGGTAGAATCATTACACCCATCACTTCAGCCAGTGACTACATTAAGAAGTATCCTCCAACCTCACTGTGCTCTGTGGTGGTTTTTAGTGGCTCTTGAGCCAGCTTCCTACAGGTACCTCCATATGTTGGTAAATGAAAGTTTTTTGGCAACAAAATGCCAGTTTTTTCTTCTCAACTTACAAAACTCTGAAAAATGAATTACAATATTTGAAAACAAGAAAAGTTTCAGTTTAAACTGTATGCATCTGGTTTTAATCATGTGTGTATGTCACTTTTTGTCATTAACTCCTTCAATACAATGATGTATTCTTCATTCTAATCAGGTCACCACCAGATGATTTTACTTAGCTTAGATAGGACTTTTTGAATAGGAGGGGGCAGATATAGCCTTCATCAACCCCTTCACAACTAGAAGTCCTTCCTAAGCTGAATAAAATTATCTGGTAGTAGCAAGAATCAAATGGAAAATTATGTCATCGGACTGTAGGGGTTAATGAGTGGAAACAATATTACTTCCTGATAATTACATTTACACAGTAGTACTTTCAACAGCCATAAATCAGCATTCAAAAGTCAGTGAGATTTTCTGATGTTTTTTGGCATTTCTAGTTTCGAGAGATGAAATAAACTGTGGAATCAGTGCCAAACAATGAAATATATTTCCCCATTTCAAAAGTCAGTGAGATTTTCTGATGTTTTTTGACATTTCTAGTTTCAAGAGATGAAAAATACAGTATTAACAAACTTTAGGATGAGATAGTTTACAAACGAATAAACTGCTGGAATGTAACACATGCAAGAGATGAAGATATATATTGTAATACAGAAAGGAGATACTGTACTAGTAAGCTTTATGACTAATACAAATGATGTGCCCAACAACCATGGGTGTCCTATGTCTAAAGGTAGGCATTCATCTGTTTTTACAGATGAAAATAACAATCTGTAACACTCCCACTCAGCAAAATGTTTTTACCAGTTTTCTTTACTTACAGAATACAGCAAAATAAATTTATCTATTTTCATACTGCTTAGCTAGCAACTTTCATATAAAAAACAATGGTACAGTATACATTAAAGTACACAAAATAATGCACTTTTCACAGTTGTCAAATAATTTCTACACTATATAACAAATAATACAGAGAAAATATCATTCTCTGTTATTCAGTGATTGTAAGCAATGTGTAAACTATATAAAAAAATATTCATCCAGACTCTTGTAAAATAGTCTTGGTACTAAAGTCTATGTAACCTGATGGGGAACAGAAACTTTCATACCTAAGAGCAATCATGCAAACTGATGAAAGTATGACGACATTTTCACATCTTTATCACCAAAACAATTCCCCTATTCATGAGTTAACAAAAACAGTCCCATATGTAACAACCCCTTGTTCTAGGTAACAGACAATGAAACTGGATTCCCTTAGATTTGTTGAAATATTTCTCACTCACAGCTGATGGTAAACTAAAACCAACAAACTGTCATGCATTTTTCAAGATATCCTCCAGAGGAATAATTGGAGATCAAAGCTTATATGCTTGAAGTTCCCCTACTCCTTTTTAGTGTTTCATTTCCTTCTTATAATACTGTGGTTATGCAGAAACTCCAATGGCTAAATATGGATGTAAGAAAACCACAGCTGCTGGAGCAGGAGATTAAAAGTTATACTGAAAGATTAAAGCACAAGACAAGATGTATGCTGGTTGAATTCTTTCACTGCACTCCTTTTTTAATAAATAATTTGCTGGAAAAGTTAACATGCCATGCACAATGTTACCTGCATAAATATATTGGGTAGCACAATGCATTTCTCAGCCTTCTTACAATATTAAATACAGTATAAAAATTCTAGCGATGGAGGCCAACACAGGGGTTGTGTTGTAAAGAAATGCATCTTGCTACAATACAGTTAAGTACCAACATGGTCATAAAGCTCTTGATTTTTATATTAGCAGTATGGTAACAATTTAGTTTTTTACAATATTCAGTACATTATAATGTCAAACATCATAGGAATATTGCACCACTGAGTCTTAACTTGTACCTTCTTCACTTAACATTACAAACACAATGCCAGTTGCCTTGCATCCTGACAGAATCTTAGATGGAACTTTCCTTAAGCTCTCACCACACACTCAACTGTATACCACAAGTCTTCACTTATGCATTATAGTCTTTCAAAAAGCCTTTCATAATTAAGAGATATAGAATAAAGGAGTTACAGCACAGGTTTAGTGATGAAGACTTTTAAGTAAAAGATGTTGTTAGCATATTGTACCAAGTAACTTTTTTGTCATTTTATCATTGAGCCCCCACTCCATTTTTAAAAAGTCCAGCTAGAAAAAGCTTCCACCCCCAAACTTGCCAGTGATACCTCCGATGCCCTTACTAAGGCCGCCAAATACATTGCCTACCTTCCCCGCCATGTTGCCTGCCACATTTGACACCTGTTAGGAGACAGAGTTCTGTAACTGCAACGTCATACTATTTGCAATACAAAAAAATAAACTCATTAATGAGATACACTTATTAAACTCTGCACTATAAATGTAATGGGTTATAAAACGGGTTTTAGAATACAGTAAAACCCTTTTTTATGTGAGCCCTAGGAATGCACAAGTAGCTACTGCTCATGCTTTGCTACCTTCATGACCTTGGATGATATGATCTCAGCAGAGAAGACATTGATGAATAATCAATGTTATGCAGGTGTTGGCTAGTGTAAAACTGGTATTATCTGAGGGCTGACCATCAGTGATGGTTAGCAGTAATGCACCTGCAGACTGTCTGATGCTTAACCTCATCTAATTGATTTTAAGTTCCCAAGTAGGTATGAGAAGGCATGAAGGTTTTAAGTCCATATGATGGCAGATCAGAAAGAAGAAACATCTGGGAGGGCAGTGTCAGGGTACTACATTCCTAGGATTTACAAACAGAAGGTCCCACTCCAAAATCCACCTGTTTAAGTCTCCTCAGAATGCAGCATTCTTACAGCTACGAGTACCACCTGCAGGAGGAGGTTTACAGTGACTGCTACCAAGACAGTGTGCACTGCCAAAGGATTAACTTGAAATCAAAATTGCCTATTCTGCATGGAAAGCTGGAAAAGCATAATGTACGAGTATACGGGCAAATTGATGTCTCCTCCCCTGGATTTATCATTTACTCTTGCTAAAGAATCGTATATTGTATAAATACAGTCCAATTATATATATATATATATATATATATATATATATATATATATATTTATCTATCTATCTATCTATCTATACCATCCATCCATCCATCATCCAACCCTATGTCGCCCCATAAGGAGCGTAGGAAACCGGGGCTAGGCAAGCTGGTCCTGACATTTAAGATGAGAAATGAGTGGCATTACGTGAGCAATAAACCCCAATCACACCTTGGATATAAGCCTACAGGGTCAACCTGATGGAGCACCTTAATTACCCACTAAACCACCAGGTGCCATTGTATGTATATATATATATATATACACAGTATATATATATGGTATAGAGGGAATGGGGATCGTGTTGAAAGAAGCCTAATTGATTATGTGCTCATAGAGACGTCGATGATGGGAATGACTGCTGATACGAGGGCCATGAGAGAACAGTGTGGAGGTTCATCAAATCACATGATTGTGGTATGCAAGATCAGGCTGAGAGGAGTGAGGTGGATCAGGAGAAAGAGGAACAGTCAGGGAGAAAGACTGAAAGTTGAGAAGCTGAGGATCAAAGAAATGGCAGATGATTACAGGACCAGTATAGAGGAGGAGTTAGAATCAGTGAATTGGAATGAAATGGATTTGGACAGCCTGTGGAATATATATAGGGATTTCGTAGTTAAAAATGCTAAAGCAGCATGTTTTTTTTTTTTTTTTTTTTTTTTTAATGCGAGGAAGAAGGAACCAAAGGCCATGAGCCCGCAGTAACAGTTCCCTCCAAGAGAAAAACAAAATACAATAGAGAGCCAAATTCAAGATCCGATCATTTTGACGTGCCTGGACACACTGCGTTTGAAAGACTGGAGATCATAGGCAGCAGGAAATACAGACAGAGGGAGACAGTTCCAGAGCTGACCTGTTGCATAAATGAAAGACTGGGAGTAACGGTTAACTCTTGCATTAGAGAGTTGGACAGAAAAGGGATGAGAGTTTGCTGCCAGATGGGTGCTACGTGCCCGTCGTAGAGGTGGAGGAATGCAAGCAGACAGTTCAGAGGAGCAGTGACCATTAAAGTAGCGATAGAAAAGAGATAAAGATGCAACAGTGCGGCGAAGAGACAGAGGTTGAAGGGAGTCAGTAAGAGGAGGAGAGTTAATGGGATGAAAAGCCTTTGACTCCACCCTATTGAGAAGAGCTGTATGTGGGGAACCTCCCCACACATGAGAGTTGTACTCCACACAGGGGCGGATAAAACCCCTGTATAGAGTCAACAATTGTGCAGGGGTAAAGAAAGAGCGGAGTCGGCTTAGCACACCCAATCTCTTGGAAGCAGATTTTACAAGAGATGTAATATGATCTTTCCAAGATAAGTCCCGAGTAAATGAAACCCCAAGCATGTTCAAGGATGATGCAGGATTAAGCTGAATATTATTAAACATTAGTGGGTATACCTGTGGAAGATTTTGTTGGGCTGATAGGTGTAAGAACTGAGTCTTAGATGCATTAAAAACAACCATATTATTATTACCCCAGTCAGAGATACGAGCCAAATCAGACATTAGGTGTGCCATAGCCTCATCCCTTGTTTGTTGAAGTAACTGTTGAGATGGGCGTTGCGGGAACCGAATGGAAAGGTGAAGGGTGGAGTCATCAGCGTATGAGTGGATAGGGTTAGATGTACAGCTTAGAAGATCATTGATGAATAAAAGGAAGAGAGTTGGTGATAGGACAGAGCCCTGAGGAACACCACTGTTGATAGATCTAGGAGAAGAACGATGGCTGTCTACAACAGCAGCTATAGAACGACCAGAAAGGAAGCTAGCGATGCAGGCACAGATAGAAGGATAGAAACCGTAGGAGGGCAGTTTGGAAATTAAAGATTTATGCCAGACTCGATCAAAAGCCTTTGAGATGTCAAGTGCAATGGCAAAGCTTTCGCCAAAGTCCCGAAAGGAGGATGACCAGGAGTTTGAAAGGTAGGTGAGAAGATCGCCAGTGGAGCGTCCCTGACGGAACCCATACTGACGATCGGAAAGAAGGTTGTGATAGGAAAGATGCCTTAAAATTTTTCTATTGAGAATTGACTCGAAAACTTTTGAAATACAGGACGTTAAAGCAATTGGATGATAGTTGGAGGGTTGGGAGTGGTCACCCTTCTTTGGGACTGGCTGAATGAGAGCAAACTTCCAGCAAGAAGGAAAGGTACAAGTTGACAGACAAAGGCGAAAGAGTTTGCCTAGGCAGGGTGTAAGCACAGAAGCACAGTTCTTGAGAACAACAGGAGGAACCCCATCAGGCCCATATGTCTTGTTAGTACTGAGGCCAGTGATGGCAGAAAATACATCAACTGAAGAAATTTTAATGTCAGCCATGAGGAAGTCAGAGGGGGAAAGTGATGGAGGAACAGCACCGGAATCGTCTAAGGTGGAATTGGAGGAGAAAGTCTGTGCGAAGAGATCTGCTTTATCAGTAGAAGAAATAGCTACAGAACCATCAGAGTAGAAAAGAGGAGGGAAGGATGATGAGGTAAAGTTGTTAGAAAGATTTTTGGCAAGGTGCCAGAAGGAGCGGGAAGAATTCGAGTTGGAGAGTTGAAAGCATTTAGTATGGATAAAATTATTTTTAGCAGAGCGAAGAACAGACTTAGCATGATTCCGGGCAGAAACGTAAAGATGATGTGATTCAGGGGTGGCTTGGCTCCGGTACCTTTTGTAGGCCCTCTCCTTGTTGCGGACAGCATTAGAACAAGCATGATTAACCCCTTAAACGCGGCCGTGTACAGTCGATCCCCCCCGAGTGGCAGGGTTTTATCGTGGTCTGAGTACCTGTAGGAAAATATTAGCCAAAAATCAGAGATTAACCCTAGAACATTATACTTGGTATGGCACATAGTACTTACATTCAGCTTTCTCCAGAGACAGGTGTTGAGCCTTCGTGGACTACCCAAGGACTTGTGGAGACTTGCAAAGTTGGGTAACCAAATCTTCACTTTCACACCTCCAGCAACCTGGTTTCCCCTCTACCACAGCCTCATTCTGTCACAGTAAACTTTAAACTACAACGTAAAGGTAGTTTGGAATCCGTATTTGTACAATATGCACTGAAAATAAGGCTAAAATCAACGGAGCGTACGGCCGACATGCACCATGGCGGCGGTCTTCCCGTCACTCAACAAACATTTCCATTTTCACAGCTAAAAACATGTATACTACATTATTTTCAATCATATTACTTCCCAAAAGATCACCAGGGTGCACTTTTTATTCTGCCTTACGCCCGCCACTTTATTAACGTTCCTGTCGGCCGCTTGCACTGACTGGGAAGAGCTAGAACTCACCATAATGTCACTTTGAAAGCCTGCAGTAAACTGATGCTAAACAGGGGCAAACCATGAGAAAAAAAGCTAGTGTTACAACTGGGGAAACAAGCATTTCCTATTAGCATAAACTGCTTGTGAGAGGAGAGCGCAGATTTACAGTTCTGAGCGCTCAGAGCGCTGCCATGTATCACAGTCAGGCTGGCCGGGCTGTGGTGGGGGGGGGGACGGGGGGAAAAGGCAATACTTGGCAACAACTGAGGTCAGTAGTACAAAGGTAAAGTATGCTAGTTGTAGCAAAAGGGTGGTGGTACTGATAGACAATACCAGCTGGAGCCTGCTTGCCCGCGGTTATTCAAAATTTACTAGAATCGCAAATGCGACGATCCGCCGTTATGTCCTTTTTGCCGAGCGTCGCATTCGAGACGATCCGCGTTTAAGGGGTTAAACCAAGGCTTTCTTGTGTTAGTCAAAGGATATGAGAAAGGAATGTATGCTTCCATGCCCGAGAGAATAACCTCCGTAATGCGCAAGGCACACTCAGATGGCTCCCGGCCATGGAAGCAATAATCATTCCAGGAAAAATCAAAGAAGTACTGCCTGAGGGCCTCCCAGTCCGCGGCTCCAAAATGCCACAGACGACGTTTCCCTGGAGGGTCCACAGGCCGTACCGGAGTGACAGGACAGGTTAAGGTAATAAGGTTGTGATCGGAGGAGCCCATCCGGAGAAAAGATTAACAGAGTAAGCAGAAGGATTAGTTGTGAGGAAGAGGTCAAGTATGTTGGAGCTCTCTCCAAGGCGGTCAGGGATACGGGTAGGGTGCTGTACAAGCTGCTCTAGGTCATTAAGGATAGAAAAGATGTAGGCTTGTTCACCAGGTGGATCTGTGAAAGGAGAGGAGAGCCAAAGGTGGTGGTGAACATTGAAATCTCCTAGAATGGAGATTTCAGAGAAAGGAAAAATGGATAGAATGTGTTCCATCGTAGAAGTAAGATAGTCGAAGAATTTTTGATAGTCAGTAGAATTAGGGGATAAGTAAACAGCACAGATATATTTAGTCAGAGAATGACAGGAAAGCCGAAGCCAGAGTGTAGAGAATTCAGAAGAATCGAGTTCAGGAACACGAGAGCAAGATAAGTCATTGCGTATATATACACAACAGCCACCTCTGGCTTTGAAATGAGTATAGAGAAAGTAGGAGGATACAGAAAAGGGTTTGCTGTCAGTTGCCTCAGACAGCTGAGTCTCCGTCAGAAAAAGAAGGTGAGGTTTAGAGGAGGAGAGGTGGTGCTCAACAGAGCGAAAGTTAGAGAAAAGGCCACGAATGTTGCAGAAATGAAGAAGAAGAGAGTCAGACAGTGGTTCCAGGCACCTCGAGTCGTCATCGGGAGAGGGGCGGATGGTGGGGGCATTTATGGTCCCACCCCCCTGGGGACTCCAAGGCTTGATGAATAGACGCCATTTTTGTTGAATTTTGAATAGGAAGTGTAGTGTGTACTGTGCATGTAGTTTGGTGTAGATAGTTAGAGAAATTTGTACTGAAGAGCATGCTGGCCTACTCTCTGTGTAACTGAGACACTGAAAAAGTTCAGCAAAGGGGGATGGTCAGGAACTAGTCCTGAGGGCTGATGAAACGGGAGCTCCAGCACTTCCTGTCATCAGCAACAACAACAACAAAGAAGAAAGGTACGGCATGGTGGGATGATGAGGTTAAGAAAGCGGTGGAGGAAAAGAGGAAGAAGTGGCTAAAGTGGTTACAGGACAGGGGTTCAATTGAAATAAGAACTGAATATACTGAGTGCAAGAAGTACATAAAGAAACTAGTGAAGGGGAAAAAGGAGGAGGTAAATGATGATCTAGGAAGAAAAATGAATGCAAACTACTCTGAAAAAAGAAAGTTATTCTGGAAAGAGGTGCAGAAATGTAGAAGTGGAAGTGGAAAGAAATGTGATCGTATGAAGGATGTAGGTGGTAGATTATTAACCCATGGGGATGAAGTAAGGACCAGATGGAAAGAATATTTTGAAAGCCTAATGAATAGGAATAGAGACAACAGAGCAGCTGTGAACATGATTGGTTTTGGGGGTGTGCAGAGAAGGAATGCAGTGCCAGGAGATGTGACACTCGCACAGGTAAGTGCTTTATAGCATTCAGGGATCTGGAAAAAGCATACGACAGAGTGGAAGGAGAAGGATTGTGGAAGTTTTACGCATGTACAATGTAGATGGTATGCTGCTTGGTGCCATCAAGAGTTTTTATGATGGTAGTGAAGCATGCTTAAGGGTTAAGAGGCATCTAAGTGAAAGGTTCACGGTCAGTGTGGGCATGCGACAAGGTTGTGTGATGTATGTCCCCATGGTTGTTCAATATACATATGGATGGGGTGATAAGAGAAGAAAAAACACGAGTAATGGAGAGAGGGATGGTGTTGGTAATGAATGGTGGTGGATGGAATATCGCAAATTTGTTGTATGCTGATGCTGCAGTACTGTACTGCTTGCAAATACCAGACAAGAACTTGGTAGGCTAGTGCAGAGTTTTGCTGATGTCTGTGAGTGTCGTCCCTTGAAAGTAAATGTAGAAAAGAGTAAAGTGATAGTTACTGAGGGAGAGGGTGACTCCCAGTGTAATGTTACGGTGAATGGAGAGAGACTAGAATTGGCGAGAGAGTTCAAATACCTGGGTACAGTGATAGAAAAGAGAGGAAAATGTGCAAAAGAAGTTGAAAGTTGAGTGACACAAGGAAGAAAAGTAGCTGGTGCAATGAAGGCCTTTATAAGAAACAGAGGCTTGAATGTTGCAGCTGCACGAGGCTTACATGAAGGAGTGTTAGTGCCAACTTTAACATATGGATGTGAGACTATGGTGTGGCATGAAAATGAAAAGTCAAGAGTTAGAGCAGTGGAGATGGAACTTCTAAGGAATGTATGTGGCGTACAGAGGGTGGATAGGATACGAAATAATGTGATTCGTGAAAGATGTGGAGTGAAGAAGTCGGTGGACACCAGAATTGAAGATAGTGTACTGAGGTGGTATGGTCATGTGGAGAGAATGGATAACAATAGAGTGGTGAAAAAGGTAGATCTGAGCAAACTTGAAGGAGGGAGGAAGCAAGGCAGGCCAAGGAGAAGGCAAAGAGATATGGTGGATGCGTGTGTGAGGAAGAGAGGTCTGGAAGTCGGTGAGGCTAGGGAACTGACAAGAAATCGAGCTGGGTGGATGAATGTTGCAAGAAGAAGTGCATGATCAGGGATTTGGCACCCTTTTATTACATGGCAGCATCCGGACTGACTCTGTCGGATACGTTTATGTGAAGCTACAGTACGTGGTGAATGTTTTTAGCGTATCCAATAGAGCCAGGATTCTGGGGGCTTGAATGATGAGTGAATGGAAGCGTTGCCCATTGGACTGGGCAAATTTGGGCTGTCTGGACATTACTACTCTTCATCCTGCCCTAGGGTGGGAAAGGAGGTCCGGATGATGATTATATATATATATATATATATATATATATATATATATATATATATATACAGTAATCACGCCAATATCCGGAGTAATAGAGCCATCGGTAGGTTCGGTTATTGGTTTCGTCCGGATATTGGGCCCCAGCTTATGGACTTGTACTTATGGACCCTAACTCAGAGAAACACCTATACAACTCCCTCTGGACATGCATAGCACCTATTTAACACCCAAATCACACCAATAAGGCACATAAATGACTGAAATAAATGCAAAAGAAACATAAAATGAGGGTTTAGAAGTATGTTCATACATTAATAAACATTCTGGTACTTATGGACCCTAACCTAGCCTAACTCTGAAAAACACATTCCTACTGCACATGCATGAGGTAAGTATAGTATGGAAAAAAGTACAGTATGAAACATTCTGGTAAGTATAGTATGGAAAAAAGTATAGTATGAAACATTCTGGCTACTTACAGCAAGTCCCTGGCCACCTCGATGAATAACCGCCTCCTCTTGGACTCTGACAGTAAGAACGATTTCCTGAAGCACTTGCAGTACACTCTTCCTGAAGTCTTGCACTGAACTTAGTCAGTAACACACAGAAGTCCGTTCTCTTCACAGTGTTCACTTTAGTCCAAACAATGTTCCATTTTAATTTAGTGTTGCACATTAACTTTTCCCAAGTTTTTTTTATTTTCCAAAGCCAAAACAAAGAAGGTTAGTTACGTTAAATTTCTTTTCTACTGAGTCTTTTCTCTCAACTTGAAAACCTTAACACAACACACCGTTTTTTTCACTTCACAACACTCAAAATTCCCGTGTGGTCTAGTGGAGAAGTTCTTGCTGTTTATTCACTGTCAGAGTCCAAGAGTATCACTGGCAGGCGACCAAGGGGTGCATCGCTGGGTCGTGGTGATGGCGTACCGACTGCAGAAGACTCTGCGGAAAGCCGCAAACTCACATCGAGCAGTGACTCCACTGTAGCTGATGTGCTGGGCTGTGGCTCGGAGCATGAGGGCCTGTCTTGGGGAGGCAACGGAGTGGAGCCAGGGCTTGGCACAGCGGGGGTCACGGGCCTGAAAAAACTGTCAATCGTTGACTGACGCAAGGACCGACGATTCTGGCGATTGATGATGCGCTGCCTGAAAGCACGCATTTCCTCCACGAGTCCCAAGGGCCCCATCTCCCTGTCGCAGTCCGGGTGTTCCAGGTAGTCTAGGACGAACTCTAGATGTTCCCGGAGTGCGCTCAGCTTGGGGATGGCTGGAGTAGTGTCCTGCTGAGAGGAGTCCGCATCATCGTCGCCTTCGTCGTCGGAATCTTCAAGTTCGGGACTGACACCAGCAACCGAAGACGCGATCTCGATATCAGACAACGTCTGATACCCAGGATCGCCCTCGTCGTCGCCCAACCACTCACGTACATCGTCCACATCAACAACGTCGCCGTGCATACGTAGCCGTGCATGGTAGTCATCCACGTCAAAGCCCAGAAAATCGTACTCCACATCTGTTCCGAGAAGCAGACGAGACCAACCATTTTCAAGAGTTTTCACAGGGACTTCCTTCCATGCACTAGCCCAGTTGTACAGCGCAGACTTGATGTTGTAGCGGCGAAGGTTTTCCAAAGTCCGCTTGCCTCGAGTGTCACATCCTTCCCTGCGCTCGTCCTCGTCCTCGAGAACAACCATCACCTCGTCCAGGAACTTCCGACAGTACAGGCGCTTTGTTGCCACGATCACTCCTTGGTCCATGGGTTGAATGAGAGCAGTCGTATTAGGTGGCAGAAACATGCACCTAATACGGCCATTCTCAGCAACCAAGTCCTTGTCACACGGGTGGGCAGGTGCATTGTCGAGCAGAAGGAGAGCCTTTACCTGGTCGCGAGGGATTCCCAGTGTCTTCGTCTGGTACTGGATGACCTCCTTGACGGAAGTGACGGTGAAACCAGTCTTTGAAAATCACAGCTGTGAACCATGCTTTCAAAGAATGGTACCATACGACAGGAAGGGCATCCATCACCCCACGAAGGCACTGAGGCTGCTTTGCACGGCCAACAACAACGGGCTTAAGCCGGTGCATGCCGTTAGCACTGGCACAACACAAAGCAGATATCCGTTCCTTAGAAAGCTTGCGGCCAGGTACACGCTTCCCCGTCTCCTCGGCTAGAGTGTTCGTTGGCAGTGAGCGATAGAATAGGCCAGTTTCGTCTGCGTTATAGACTTGATCGAGAGTGAGGCCCTCCCTGTCGATCAAGCCTTTCACCTTGTGCTGAAACTCGTCAACTCCATCCTCGTTAGCGTCCAATGCTTTGCCATGTGCTTTACAGTTAGTAAGGCCATGTCGCAACTTGAACGCGAAGAGCCAACCCTCGGATGCCTTGAAGTCTAGGGCGTCGTGAAGCCTTACAAACTTCTCAGCAGCAGCCTTCAGCTCCGTTCCACGTACCACCGTACCAGCTGCACGTTGCTGTCGGTACCAAATCAACGTGGATTGGTCGATTTCTGCAAACTTGGGGGTAAACATAACCTTCCTTTCCACATTGCGTTTGCTTCTCGACGAGAAGTCAGCCGTGTACTGCATGAGTTTGTCTTGGGAACGTTTGATATCGAACAAAGTCGACCGGGCCAGGTTATACTCGCAGAGAATGCGTGAAGAAGACCAACCCGCATCAACTTTCTCCAATATCTCCCTCTTCTTTTCCAGAGTCAACACCACTCTCTTCCTTTTCTCAGGTGGCGGGGCCATCATCACACACACTAAGAGGAGGGCCGAGAGCAGCAGGAGGCCTTGCAGCAAGTACGGCACCACTACAAAAGCGAGCACGTGGGCAGCCATTGCGAAGAGCATAGGTCCAGTCGCAGTGAGAGACAGGCGGGAAGTGGGGAGGATGCAGCGGCGCTCTATCGGACGTCGGAGGAATGACGAACCAAAACAATGCTCTCCTGCGGCGTGCGCGGCAAGTTCAAATTACGGACGGCAAAAAATCGATTTTTTTTTTTTTTTTAATTTTTTTGAGTTTTCGGACCATTTTGGGAATGTTGGATCCCAGGACGATAAGGTCCGGGTAGTGGGGATGTTCGGTTATTGGGCGTCCGGATATTAGAGTGATTACTGTATATATATATATTTATAATGTAAAATCCTCTAATCCAGAATGCAGTAGCCCACAGACCTTCCGGATTATCAGATTTTCTGAACTATCAGACAGGTACCTGAAAATGTTCAAAACACACCCCAAAAAATAAAGTACTGTACACCACGGACAACCAGCTGGATGAACATCCGGGATCTCCTGAATGTCGGCGTGAGTGCGGAATTGGATAGTTTGCCTCACAGCTTTTGGCTATTTTTCGATATTTTTCAATTTTTTCCCGATTTACCTCAATTTTTTACCCCAAAAAGCTAAAAATGGCCCTTGGCTGAAAATTCCAAACCATCAGATTTTCCGAACCATTGGATGCCGGATAATTGGAAATTCAATGTGCTGTATACAGTATACAGTACATGTACAGTATGTACAGTACCCTCGCATCCAACACGCGTTTGTCCAGCACAATTCGCGTCCAGCACGGAGTGCAAAAAATTTGTATGATTTAATACGATTTAATTACTGTAACACGGGTGCATTAGCATAACACGAATGGAGCTCCGAGAAGTGGGTGAAATCTGCAGAGTTCCCCTCTAGCACGATCACCCCCGGTCCAACACGGTTATACTGGACGTTCCCATGACACTGACAGCCAATCAAAACTTCCGATCAAGTAGCCTCTCCCGCCCGCTATCGTGATGTCGACCAATTAAAAACACTTCTGCTCACGTGATGTTTTGTTTAAATTTCTCCCACCACAGCGTCACCCAGTCGCATAATTTGCATTGAATGGTGCTTTTTTCTTGCTGCATTTTCTGCCCTTGCTACTGTATTTTACCCTGCTCACAATGCCTAGGAAGCCTTCTGAGAACCCCAAGAAGAAGTGGCAGCACCTCCCTCAGGCCACCAAGCTAGAAATCATTGAGAGGAAGAAGAAAGGGGAGGGGAATGTGGATATGGCCAAGGCCTACGACGTGAATGAAGCCAGTGTAAGGACCATAATAAAAAACCAAGACAAGATCCTGGCAGCAGTGAAGGCTTACGCAGGCGGGCCTAAAAGGTTAGTTATCATTCATAGTTCAGTACCATTTATTATAATTGCAGTAGTACCAGTATATGTATAGGTATATGGTAGGTATTTAGGGTGACTTTTCCGAGGGTTGCTGACATAATTCATTTTTCCCCATAAGCCCTGTTGTTTGTCCAACATGTGTTTGGTCCAACACGGGACCTGTGCATGACAATACAGAAATCCCTCCACTGTTCGATGTAATAGAGCTAAAGGCATGTCCGAAAAGTGGGCCCCTGCCTGCTGGACTGGTACTTGAGGACCCTAACCCAGCCTAACTTTGAAAGCCACCTAAATAACTCCCTACCGGACATGCATAGCAGCTATTTAAACATATTTAAGACCCTATTCACACCAATAATGGACATAAAGCATGAAATAAATGAAAAGGAACCAAAGAATGAGGAATTAGAAGTGACTGTACCTCAGCCAGGGTACTTACAGCACTTCTGTGGCCGCCTTCTCTAAGGCTTTGGCAGTGGTGGAAATGCTCTCGAAACACATACAGTAATCCAGTGTTGTGCTGCACTTACAGTAATTCTTTGCACTGTGAGTTATAACTGTTTAACACTGCACATTGTTAATTGCACCACGCCAATTTCAATCGCCAGCTTCAAAAGCATGAGGAATTAGAAGTGACTGTACCTCAGCCAGGGTACTTACAGCACCTCTGTGGCCGCCTTCTCTAAGGCTTTGGCAGTGGTGGAAATGCTCTTGAAACACATACAGTAATCCAGTGTTGTGCTGCACTTACATTAATTCTTTGCATTGTGAGTTATAATTGTTTAACACTGCACATTGTTAATTGCACCACGACAGTTTCAACGGCCAGTTTGCAGTCCACAGTTAATCCTTTGCACTCTAAAATCTAATTTCTTAACACTGCACAACACTGTAAATTCCCGTGTGGTCTACTGGCGAGGTATTGCGGTTTATTCACTGTTTATTCACAAAAAACGAGCATATGTGGCATCCACTGCGATAAGCATGCACTTGCGATCGAAGTTAAGCAGTAACTGTTGGAGTGTTGGTGACGGGGAAACAGAGTTGCCAGATTGCAAAGGCCACATTACCAAACTCCTCAATTTTTATTACCAAATTTAACTTTTCATTACCAAATTTGTAAAGCTAGCACTTATTCTCCACTAATTATATTTATAAGTGGAAATACATGTAATCTCTCTCCTTATAATTAACAGCATGTTGATTTTTTTCACGCTATGTAGGCTAGCAGATTAATCAGGGAGAGCAGACAATCCACCATCTCCATCCTGTGTATCCTCATAAATGTGAAAAATCCATTTGGTAATGCATTATTCTGATTCATTAGCAAAGGAATTTTTCATTACCAAATTTGGTAATGAAAAATACTAAGGAGCAACCCTGACAGGGGAGGGGGGAGGAAGAAAGGGGTAAAGGGGCCGTGGTGTAAGCAGCCGTTCAGCACTGTGTGGCAATTTCAAATTACGGGAGAGAAAAAAATCGGATTTAGGGGGTATTTTTTTTTGGCCATTTTTGAGTTCTGAAGGTCCAGGCCCACAATGTCCGGTAAGTTGGTGTCCGGATAGTATTGGGATTACTGTAATACCGTGTTGGATGCGAGGGTACTGTAGATATATATATATATATATATATATATATGCAGTTCTTCCCCACAGTACACAAGTTCAGAGTACATGATCCTCACGGTACGGAAGGACCTATTTTTTGTCGAATTTTAGTGTATTTTTTAATAGTGATGCGAAATGAACTCATAATAGGTGAGACGGCAGTGAAGAGTGGCTAAAATCCGGGGTTTACCCCGAGCACGCGACATTGCCATCCCAAGACGTGCCAACCACCAGTGATGGAGAGTGTAGACTTGTCAATGAGCTATATCCTGGGGAGGATCAAGAGGATGGTGCAATGTGTGAAGTGTCAGAAATAGACTTTGAAGGGTTTATGAACGAAGTGAGTGCATTAGCTAGTGAAAGTGTCGAAAGCGTTGGTGACTAGAGTGGTGACGAAGGTGGTGTGTCGAGTGGTGCAGGAGTTGCACGTTAGGGTTCCGAGACAATTCGCCGTCAAGTCAATTTGCCATCAGACACTTCCCCATCAAAACATGGGCGATTCCCTGTCAGTATACTTACTATTAATCAGTCAATACATTAATAACTTTATTTCAGGGGGATCCGTATAAGTCAATGTTCAATAGTGTAGGCTTTGGATATTATTTATTTGTTGCACCATTAGTCAATAATGACTAAAGGTGCAACTAATAAATAATATCCAAAGCCTACGCTATTGAACACTGACTTTGATGGTTATTAAAATATTGATTAATTAATAATAAGTATACTGTATTTATAGAATGACGGGGAATTGTCCAGGGTGCGATTTATCCTGACGGGGAATAGTCCATGTTTTGACGGGGAATTGTCTGGCGGCGAATTGACTTGATGGCGAATTCTCTTTTGCACCACTCGACACACCACCTTCCTCACCACTCTTGTCACCAGCACTTTCGACACTTTCACTAGCTAATGCACTCACTTCGTTCATAAACCCTTCAAAGTCTATTTCTGACACCTCAGACACTGCACCATCCTCTTGATCCTCCCCAGGAAATGGCTCATTGACAAGTCTCCACTCTCCATCACTGGTGGTTTAATTAATTTGTTTCTTCCTTGCTGTAGTTGCCTTTGAATTATTCTAGCGTCATCCATAGCTGTCTTCATTAATGACGCCGAATTGTCTTGTTATTGTTGTGATGGCAAATTGACTTGATGCCGAATTGTCCTGAAACCGAGTGGTTCATTCATTCATTCATTGCCAGACACCATGTATCCCAGTCGGGGTGGCCAAGGCTTAGAGTTAATTGTTTTACAGGGAGGGGCACTAATCCTCCACCAACCCCACTTGACACGTAGGAAGAACGTTATGCCAACAGCATCTGGTGTTCCCAGGCGGTCACCCATCCAAGTACTAACCAACCGAGTGGTGCAGGAGACAATTCGCCTGTTGCCCTCTTGGGTTAAGGTGAGCAGCCATATTTTTCTTGGTATAGTTAAGCCATATCCTTGTTGACTTAGTAAAGCCATAATCTTGTTCGTTTACTTTATCTTAGGTAATATGTCTTAGATAGTTCCCCTGTACAGAACAATACTTAGGCCTGAAAGGAGTCTCAAGGGTTGCCCATGAATGAGGGTGATGCCCATATGTAATTTTTTCCATAAGTTTATGTATTCAGAGAATGCAAATTCCTAGTACATGCCGTCCTCTGCCACCAATAGGCGCGAACTAGGGGGATAGACTTATATATATATATATATATATATATATATATACAGTAAATCCTCGTATTTGGACGCACTTTACTTCGACGCCTCGTTTTTCGTGCGAGAAAAAAGTTTCCGAGTTGTCTCACAATTTGCGAATTTCTGCACAATTTGATGCTCCCAGCTGGCAGCCGATGACGCATACCAATGCTCATTTGTTGGCGACCATCTTGCAACCACCCTGTCCACCATAACCAACATGGCATCCACCTTCGATGCATACACCAGGACTATGCCTGAGGCTACCAACATCCTATCGACCTTGAATGATCTGAAGTCTCAAGTGATGGCTGTTTACAACAGAAACATAAAGAAGCAGAGACAAGCCTGGATCACACAATATTTTCATGAGAGACAGACTGTGGCTGCTATTCTGCAGGACTTGGATGTGCCAGCAGGGGTGGATGAAGGAGGAGAAGTGGACAGAGTAGAAGTGGAGGTGCTGGAGCCTGACGTCAACTTTGAGGGCTTCAGCATAGATGATGGGGCTTCCCCAGAGAGGCCCATGTCACCTAGTAACTAGCCCATCTACCCACAACACACCTTCACCTGCCAATCAAGCCAGTCTTCACTTTATTTGTGGTATGGATTTTTGGTGTTGTAGCTCTTTATAACAGCTTCAATATCTTTTCAGGTACATGTTTATTGTGTTATGCTGTTTTAGCACTAGTAAACACTCTTCATTTAATTTTGGGTAGGGCTTGTTTGGTGTTATAGTACTTCCTGACAGGAACACTCCTCTATTTTTCCTATTCATTCTTAACTTCGCAATTCAACGTTTCGCATTTCACGCGATTTTGGCGGAACAGTCAAGCTGCAAAAAATGAGGATTTACTGTATATATATATATATATAGGCATACCCCGGTTTGGCGATGTAATTGGTTAGGTAAAACCCCATTGTTGGGCAAGGTATCGTATACTAGGGTACTTTTAACATATAATGTGGAGCGTCTACTAGCCTTGGGTTTCCTTGCAAACCAAGCCCAAAATCCACCCAAATAAGCCCCAAAACAAGCTTAAAGTAAATCTAAATGGCCTAACAGCTATCAAGGAAGGTAACCCATGCCTAACACCTGTAAATAACTCACCAAAACCAACAAATAAAATATGAATATCATCAAATATAAGTCTAGAAAAAATCAGTCTTAGTAAACTGTACCCCAAAATGACAATGTTCACCCCACCTTTGGCTAAAACACATTAATCTAAGACTAAAAACAATTTATAAATCAACGTAAACACACAACTGTAGTCTAAAATATCATCAAAATTGGAAAAAAAAATAAAAACCCATCATTAAGCCAGGGTTTGGCCATTTTTAGGTTGGGTATGGTGGTATGTCTACCCCCATCGTTAAGTCGGGGAATCGCATCTAGGGGTATCATATATCGAGGTATTACTGTACATTTATGTATGTATATATATATATATATATATATATATATATATATATATATATACAGACAGAAAGAAAGAGAGAGTGAAAGCAGTGGAAATGAGTTATTTGAGAAGAGTCTGTGGAGTCACATGGAGAGAGAGACTGACTAATGAGGATGTGAAAGAGCGTTGTGGTGTGCATGTGGATGTGATAGGAAGCGTTAGGAGAAACACACTGAGGTTGTTTGGCCATGTGGAGAGGATGGAGAGTGAGAGACTAATAAGGAGAGTGTATGTGAGTGAGGTGGAGGGGGAGAGAGGGAGGGGAAGGGTAAGGATGAGATGGAGGGATGGAGTGGAGAGGTATATGAGAGGGGGATGTGAATTGCGAGCAAGGTAGTGAAATGGCGTGGGATAGGGTGATGTGGAGGGGATTTGTTTGGGGCCACCCCGTATGGGACTGAGGCGTCTGGCAATAGATATCTATATGTATGTATGTATGTATGTATGTATATATATATAGATAGATAGATAGATACTGTACATATACAGCTACTGCGAACTGACTTACGACCTCCCCACACAAGGTATTAAAAAACACGGAAATCATAGTATATCACAATGTTTGTTCATGAAATGCCATTCATTAATATGAAATCATGTTTCCCTTGTTTTTCGGGACCAGTTGGATGTGTTTTGGCATGGAATCACTTAGATCTCTAAACAATCCAAGGACATTTCTTTGCACCAAACACTTGCCAGTTCAGTCTTGAGGTTGGCCAGATTGGGTGTCTTCTTCTCTGCCATGATTTTCTTCATCTTTGCACAGCAGTTTTCTATTGGATTTAGATCCGGACTGTTGCCAGGATAGTTGAGGACCTCAATCCGATTATCCTGAAGCCATTTTGTCATCTTTCTTGACCTGTGACATGGAGCTGAATCGTGCATGAAAAAATCGCTCCCGTGAATAGCAAAAAAGTTTAACAAATGATCTTTCAGAACTTGAATGTACCGGCCAACATTCATCATCAAGTTCTCAGGAAGAAAGTAGAGGCCTCCCCTTCTCATTTCACCTGAGAAACACCCCCATACCCTTACTGATTGTGGGTGCTTAACAGTCAGCACTGTGTATGCAGCGTCATATCAACTACAAGAGGCAGGGCGAAGAACCTTGGCAGAATGCACCTAGAACACTTGAAATGTGCTTTCATTGGAAAACATAACTTTTCTCCACTCACCCTATGTCCAGTGTGCATACTTCTTGGCAAACTGAATGTGCTGCTTCTTCATGTGGTCAGTGAGAAGCGGTTTCTCGGATGTGGTGCAGCTTGGGAAACCCAGCTCCATCTGCAAGCGGTGTTGGATAGTTCGATTTAAGACGTCTTGTAACAGCAGGGATGCATTCTCTTCAATTCTGCTGCTGTCAGTCGAGAATTCTTAATTACTTCCCTCTTCAGAAGTGTATCTGTACCTCTGGAAGTCGTCCTTTTCTTTCCATCGCCATGCTTGTGCTCTGGTACGACATCAGGTGGCAGGTCGAGTGCTGCAGCAAGAATCTTCATGACGGTAGAATTTGCGCGTCCAGTAAGTTCACAAATTGTGTCAATGGGGACATTATTCTGCCTTCGCGCAATGATACGGACCGTTTCATCCCTTGAGCAGTACATTCCAGGCATGACAACTCGCATCTAGGAAAATAACAGGGCAAACAGTTATGCATACGAAAAAAGAGGGAGGTGGAAGCTCAGAGCGACGGGAACATATACTCCCACTCTTGCTTCTGGGCAAGCACTGACGTGCTGAGTGTTTCACAGGGTTGTCAGGTCAGACACTGCCAACCCGCCGAGTTCCTCTCCCAAACCCGCCCAATCCTGCCAAAATGTCGGCCTTTTCACCCGCCCAAAAACCGCCTTGTCAGTAATTACAGACTAATAATATTAAGTTTACAGGCGAGCAACAAATGACGTGAAAAATAGTTATATCTTATACTAACTTCATACATTAGCGTCACATTAGGCATATATTAAATTTGCAAAATGCACTTGTTTCATCACCTGGGCCAGACAATCCATTATCGCAATCCATTTTCTTTTTCACAGCTTTTATTGTATTTTCTGTTGTATTTTGCATATTTACCCTTTGTCTTCCCAGTTCCACTATCCAGCAAACCTCCCTTCATTACTCCCTGACTAAAATTGAAATGCTGCCTCTCTTATTTTACCACCACGGCATACATGGCCGCCAGGCCTTGTGACCTGTGTTTGAGTGTGGATTAGGGGAGTCATATCCCGAGGGAGGGCTGGGCCGGATGCTAATGGTTTCAACAGTTCCACCCACCACCACCTGCCCTCAATCTTCATCTTTCTGGTCACCCTCATTTTTGCTAAGAGACGAAAGTTACAGTAAGGTAAATTTAGCAAATACTCTCTCGAACTGAAGTCGCCGAAAACTTGCCAGTTAAGATATTAACTCGCCTCCAAAAAACGCCCAAACGCCAATGTTAAATTTTACCCGCCAGCCTCAATTTAATACTGCCCATTTTGGTGGAAAATCCACCAACCTGGCAACTCTGGTGTTTCACCACTTTCTGCCAACACCAGAGGAGTTGCCAGTTACTTCTTGCCCAAAAAATTCACTTGGTAGAGGTGGAAACACAAAGCGAAGACAGACAACTCTCCCATAGCAATTCTGTGTGTAAGTCCTAAGTCAATTTGCAGTGGGTGCAAAGGAAGGAGTATGTATAGTTGTGAGTAAAAGATGGAAGAAGAGCATAAGACAGTATGAACCAGTTGGGTCAAGGATTGTGTGGGTAAAGTTGAAAGTTGGAATACAAATGTGGGCGATTGCGTGTGTGTATGCGCCAACGCAAGATCGTCCTAGAAGAGTGAGAGAAGAGTTCTGGACAAATGTAGAAGTGTGCATGGAAAAGTTTGGAAGGAATGAGAGAGTGTTTTTGATTGGTGATATGAATGGTAAAGTTGGGAATGTGAAGGTGGATGGAATAGTTGGTGAGTGGGGTGTGCCTGCTGAGATAGATGAGAATGGGAGTGCGTTAGTGGACATTTGTGCTGGGAGGGGGTGCATGGAAAAGTTTGGAAGGAACGAGAGAGTGTTTTTGATTGGTGATACGAACGGTAAAGTTGGGAATGTGAAGGTGGATGGAATAGTTGGTGATTGGGGTGTGCCTGCTGAGATAGATGAGAATGGGAGTGCGTTAGTGGACATTTGTGCTGGGAGGGGGTTGGTGATAGACAATACCCTCTTCAGGCATAAAATGATCCATAGGTATACATGGCGAGTGATGAGAAGGGTGGGTGGTGAACTGAATGAAAGGAAGGCAATGATTGATTATGTATGTGTGGATGAAAGGATGCGAAGATGTGTAATGGATGCAAGAGCTCATAGAGGTTGGGGGAGTGGACTTTCTGACCACTACTTGGTGGTGGCCAGAATTAGAATTCAAGTAAGATGGAGGAATGGAAGAGGGGAAAGACGAGAGGAAGGAGTAGTTGCAAGGAGAGTGGAAAGGTTACAAGAGGATGAGAGGGAACAGCGTGGTGGACTGAAGAGGTGAAACAGGCTGTGGCACAAAAGAGGAAAGCATACAATGAATGGATGAGAAATAGGGGCGTGGAAGAAGTTGAGAGGCGGAAGAGAGAGTTATATGTAGAAAGAAAGAGAGAGGTGAAAAGATTAGTAAGAGAGAGTAAGAAGAGAGTGGATGACGAATCTGGAAGGAATTTGAATGTAAAGTGGAGGGACTGTAAGAAAATGTTCTGGAAAGAGGTGAAAAGAGTAAGACAGGGTGGAAGTGAAGTTGGCAGGGGAGTGAAAGATAAAAATGGTAGATTACTAGTGGAGAAGGGAGAAAAAGTGAGCAGACGGAGAGAACACTTGCAGGAAATTGTTGAACATTGAGAATGAAAGTAATCCGAGTATAAGTGGCTGGGGAATGGCTGGGAGAAGGAGGGAGGTGAGAAGACAGGAAGAAATCAATAGGATAGAAGTTGTGGAAGCAATGAAGAAAGTTAAATCGGGGAAAGCCCCAGGAATTGATGGAGTGTGTGGTGAAATGCTGAAGCAGGGGGGAGAGATAGTAGTAGAATGGATGTGGAAGATGTGCAGATTGGCCTGGGAGGAAGGTAGAGTCCCGGAGGATTGGAAGTCAGGTATAATTATTCCCTTGTACAAAGGAAAACGGGAAAAAGAAGTGTGTGGTAATCACAGGGGCATTTGTCTTCTTAGTATAATAGGAAAAGTATATGGTAGGATACTTATTGACAGAGTTAGAGAAAGAACAGAGAAATTAGTTGGAGAAGAACAGGGAGGCTTTAGGAAGGGAAGAGGTTGTGTAGATCAGATATTCATTCTTAGATCTTTAATGGAAAAGTTTCTAGAGAAGGGAAAGAAGTTGTATGCGGCTTTCATGGATTTGGAGAAAGCATATGACAGGGTGGATTGACAAGGATTGTGGAAAGTGTTAAGAATATATGGAGTAGATGGGAAGTTGTTGAATGCTGTGAAGAGTATGTACGATGGTGCGAAAGCTGCAGTGCGTGTGGATGGTGAACTAAGTGAATTTTTCTCTTTGAAAGTTGGGTTGAAACAGAGATGTGTCATGTCTCCACGGTTGTTCAATCTTTACATAGATGGGGTAATAAAACAGGTACAAGGTAGGGTAGTGGATGTTGGAGTGGCCCTGGTGAGAGAGGATAGTGTTTGGAAACTCCCTGTACTGTTGTTTGCAGATGATACTGTGTTGTTGAGTGAAGACGAAGGGGAGCTGCAAGGCTTGGTGGATGAGTTTGGGAGAGTGTTTAAGAAACAGAATCTAAAGATGAATGTAGGGAAGAGTAAAGTGATGGTCTTTGAGAGAGGTGAAGTCAGTGAATGTACAGCGAGGTTGGATGGTGAGGAATTGGAAAATGTGAGTACGTTTAAGTACTTGGGTAGTGTGATGAGTAAGGATGGAGGTTTGGAGGGTGAAGTGCGTGAAAGGGTACAGCAGGGAAGAAAGGTTGCTGGTTCTTTGAAAGCAGTGATAAGAAACAGGGAAGTAAGCATGGAAGTGAAAAAGTTACTACATGACAGTATTGTGATACCAACTCTAACGTACGGAAGTGAAGCTTGGACGTTGTTGGAAGGACACAAGTCAAGAGTGAGAGCAGTGGCAACGAGTTATTTAAGAGGAGCCTGTGGAGTCACATGGAGAGACAGGCTGACGAATGAGGATATAAAGGAGCGTTGTGGTGTGGATGTGGATGTGATAGGAAGCATTAGGAGGAACACACTGAGGTGGTTTGGCCATGTGGAGAGGATGGAGGGTGAAAGACTGACAAAGAGAGTGTATGTGAGTGAGGTGGAGGGGGGAAGAGGGAGGGGGAGGCCGAGGATGAGATGGAGGGATGGGGTGGAGAGGTATATGAGAGAGGGGAGTGTGCGTTGGGAGCAGGGCAGTGAGATGGTGGGGGACAGGGCAACTTGGAGGCGATTTGTTTGTGGCCACCCCAAATGGGATTGAGGCGTCTGGCAATAGACAGATAGATAGACAGACAGTATATACAGGTATATATATTATATAATATACAGTATATATATATATATATATATATATATATATATATATATATATATATATATATATATATATATATATACACACACAGTCAAGTTGCCTATGGCGTGGCTAATGGGTTCTGGACCGCACCTATGCCACAGAAAACCATGACATTCAAATAACTAAACCTATGGGAAAAATGGAATTCGGTTCTGGATGTTTGCCCAAAGTCCCCCTCTTCACCCCACTTTTCCCTATTTTTCCCCACTTTACACATGCACACAATCAAGCAATCAGTCAATGCATGTATTACACGTAAGAACAGGCACAGAAAATGGGAGGGTGATCAGCCTTGTGTCTATTTGGGCAATACCACGCACTGCAGATCAAGCGGAAAAAGACTCGGCCAAGCAGACACAGATCAGCTGACTGACCAAAACATTAAAGATGGCGGAAGCTGCCTGGTCAAGCAGTGATTGAAGAAGTTTATTTGATAAAGTCTGTATGCTCAAGTGTCAACAAAACTCACATTTAACACATTAATAATCGTTTATATATATATATATATATATATATATATATATTTTTTTAATGCAAGAAAGAAAGAACCAAAGGCCAGGAGCCCGCAAACCGTTCCTTCCAAGAAAAAACAAAAACAATACAAAAGAGAGCCAAATTCAAGATCCTTTGATTTCACGATGCCTGGAGACACTGCGTTTGAAAGACTGGAGATCACAGGAAGTTCGAAATACAGAGGAAGACAGTTCCAGAGTTGACCTGTTGCATAAATGAAGGACTGGGAGTAATTGTTAACTCTTGCATTAGAGAGTTGGACAGAAAAGGGATGAGAGTTTGTTGCTACACAGGAGCCACACACCCGTTGTAGAGGTGGAGGGATGCAAGCAGACAGTTCAGAGGAGCAGTGACCATTGAAGTAGCAGTAGAAAAGAGATAAAGATGCAACAGTGCAGCAAAGAGATGGAGGTTGAAGGGAGCCAGTAAGAGGAGGAGAACTGATCAGACGAAAAGCCTTTGACTCCACCCTGTTGAGAAGAGCTGTATGTGCAGAACCTCCCCACACATGAGAGTTGTACTCTAAACAGGGGTGAATAAAAACCCTGTATAAAGTCAACAACTGTGCAGGGGTAAAGAAGGTATGGAGTCAGCTTAGCACACTTAATCTCTTGGAAGCAGATTGTACAAGAAATGCAATATGATTTTCCAAGATAAGTCCCGAGTGAATGAAACCCCAAGCATGTTCAAGGTTGATGCAGGATTGAGCTAGATATTATTAAACATTAATGGGTACTCCTGTGGAAGATTGTGTCGGGTTGATAGGTGTAAAAACTGAGTTTTTGACGCATTAAAAATAACAAGATTATTTTTACCCCAGTCAGAGATACGAGCCAAGTCAGACATTAGGTGTGCCATGGCCTCATCCCTTGTTTGTTGAAGTAACTGTTGAGATGGACGTTGCAGGAACCGAATGGGAAGGTGAAGGGTGGAATCATCAGCATACGAGTGGATAGGGTTTGATGTACAGCTTAGAAGGTCACTGATGAACAAAAGGAAGAGTGTTGGTGATAGGACAGAGCCCTGAGGAACACCACTGTTGATAGATCCAGAAGAATGATGGCCGTCTGCAACAGCAGCTATGACTAGAAAGGAAGCTGTAAATGAAGGCACAGATAGAAGGATAGAAACCTTAAGAAGACAGTTTGGAAGTTAAAGATTTATGCGAGACTCGATCAAAAGCCTTTGAGATGTCAAGTGCAATGGCAAAGCTTTTGCCAAAGTCCCGAAAGGAGGATGACCAGGAGTCAGAAAGGTTGGAGAGAAGATCGCCAGTGGAACGTCCCTGACGGAACCCATACTGATGATCAGAAAGAAGGTTGTGATAGGATATATGCTTTAAAATTTTTCTGTTAAGAACTGACTCAAAAACTTTTGAGACACAGGATGTTAATGCAATTGGACGATAGTTAGAGGGTTGGGAATGGTCACCCTTCTTTGGGACTGGCTGAATGAGAGCAAACTTCCAGCAAGAAGGAAAGGTACAAGTTGACAGACAAAGGCAAAAGAGTTTACCTAGGCAGGGTGTATGCACTGAAGCACAGTTCTTGAGGACAACAGGAGCTACTCCATCAGGCCCATATGCCTTGTTGGTATTGGGGCCAGTGATGACAGAAAATACATCAGCTAAAGAAACTTTAATGTCAGCCATGAGGAGGTCTGAGGGGGGAAATGATGGCGGAACAGCACTAGAATCATCTAAGGTGGAACTGGAGGAGAAAGCCTGAACGAAGAGATCTGCTTTATCAGTAGAAGAAATAGCTACATTGCCATCAGACCAGAAAAGAGGAGGGAAGGATGATGAGGTAAAGTTGTTAGAAAGGTTTTTGGCAAGGTGCCAGAAGGAGTGGGAAGGAATCGAGTTGGAGAGTTGAGAGCATTTAGTATGGATGAAATTATTTTTAGAAGAGCGAAGAACAGACTTAGCATGATTCCGGGCAGAAACATAAACAAGACATAATTCAGGGGTGGGTTGGCTCTGGTACCTTTTATAGGCCCTCTCCTTGTTGCGGACTGCATTAGAACAAATGCGATTAAACCAAGGCTTTATTGCATTAGTGAAAGGATATGAGAAGGGAATGTATGTTTCAATACCCAAGAGAATAACCTCCGTAATGCGCAAGGCACACTCAGATGGCTATTGGCCATGGAAGCAATAATCATTCCAGGCAAAATCAAAGAAGTACTGCCTGAGGGTCTTCCAATCTGCAGCTCCAAAAAGACACAGACAACGTTTCTTTGGAGGGTCCACAGGCCATACTGGAGCGATAGGACAGGTTAAGGTAATTAGGTTGTGATCAGAGGAGCCCAATGGAGAGGAAAGATTAACACTGTAAGCAGAAGGATTAGTTGTATGGAGGAGGTCAAGTTGTTCTGGTGTCAACATCTTTTTCCATATGAAGTTGTAGTATCACACATTTTACATAATAATTTTTAAAGCTGTTTAGTCATAATTAACAGTGTGTAATGAAGTGTGAATGATGAACAACCAAATATCATTTCGCTGTTAGCTGTGGTATAGAGACGAAGGTGGATGGCAGACCACAAGGGCCACCCTGTTTCAATTATAAAAAGAAGGTTAGGAGAAGTGAAAAGATATCTGAATAAGTGCGTAAGTGTAAAGTCCTGGGGAACCATTTATTATGTTGGTATATGTGAATGTACTTAATACCATTTTATAGAGGTGTATAATGTGCTAGTAGAGTTGTCATTTATCTCTACTTTTTGCATAAGCCCAGAGTATATGTAATGCTCGGCACCTCACTTTTTAGCTGACTTCAGCACCGCGCCCTTGTCCGGCTCGGTGACTGTACAGCGTCAGAGAGAGATCGCTTTACAGTTATAAAGGGAGGTGGTGTCGCTCCTACATATCTCTTGGGTCGCAGTTATATTATTCTGTACCCAATAAAGAGAGATTTAATCTGCTCATTTCTGTCACCTTACGCTACCACTTAATAACAGACCAGCTTCCACCTTCTCGTGGCAGAGGACCTTTGGTGGGAAGTGTCGGGCAGTGACGGCGAGTGGCTGACATGTACTACAGACAGTGTCGTCGATCCAACACAGTGGTCTAGTTATACTACACAGCAGAACACTTAATATGTAGTCAACTGCTACTCCATAACGGCTACATTAAATTGTTTGGCCAGCAGTGCGACGATACATTTTATTGGTGCTAGCGGTGGCACGATATTTAGTGCTAGCCGTGTACCGATACAAAGTATGTTGGAGCTCTTTCCAAGGCGGTCAGGGATACGGGTAGGGTGCTGTACAAGCTGCTCTAGGTCATTCTACTACTACTACTATCTGCTGCCAGATGCCATAATCCCATAAGGGGTGGCCATTTGACTTTGAGTTAGTTGTTTTACGGGGAGGTCATTTCAGGATAGAAAAGATGTAGGCTTGTTTGCCTGGTGGATCAGTGAAAGAAGAGGAGAGCCAAAGGTGGTGGTGAACGCTGAAATCTCCTAGAATGGAGATTTCAGAGAAAGGAAAAATGGATAGAATGTGTTCCATCGTAGAAGTAAGATATTCGAAGAATTTATCATAGTCAGTAGAATTAGGAGATAAGTAAACAGCGCAGATATATTTAGTCAGAGAGCAACAAGAAAGCCAAAGCCAGAGAGTAGAGAATTCAGAAGAATCAAGTTCAGGAACACGAGAGCAAGATAAATCGTTACGTAGATATACACAACAGCCACCTTTGACTTTGAAATGAGTATAGAGAAAGTAGGAGGAAACAGAAAAGGGTTTGCTGTCAGTTGCCTCAGACAGCTGAGCCTCTGTCAAGAAGGGAAGGTGAGGTTTAGAGGAGGAGAGGTGGTGTTTGACAGAGAGAAAGTTAGAAGAAAGGCTGTGAATGTTGCAGAAATGAAGAAGTGAGTCAGACAGTGGTTCCAGGCATATACATGATGATGATTGGAGGCATTATACTTCATCTTATCCCAATGATAGGTGCTTCGTCACTAACCTGTTCATAGCGGTTTTATGAACAAATCTATAAACCAGTCACAGTACCCAAAGAATCTTTAATATTCATTACTTAACACAATGAATTTGGTGAAGTTTAACCTCCTCATAAGAGACAAAAAAGTCCACAGTTGGAGCACTTGTAGTGTGGAGCTGAAGTGGTCGCCATCTTTGTTTGCAAGCAGGGGAGTGCACCGCCAGGAGAATTTGCCCGTGCGTTTTAAACCTTGCTGCGCCCGTGCCATAGGTAGTTTATGCATGTGGTTCGTTTTTTGGGAGTGTGGCACCTTGCCCTGTCATACAAAAATGTGGCATAGAAGTTCGTGCCATAGGCGACTTGTATATATATACGGTATATATATATACTGTATATTTCTATATGTATATATATATACAGTAATCACTCTAATATCCGGACGCCCAATATCCGAAGATCCCCACTATCCGGACATAAGAATGTTTCATACTGTACTTTTTTCCATACTATACTTACCTCATTTCACTCTTTAATGGCCTTTATTGGTGTGAATAGGGTGTTAGGAGCTATGCATGTGCAGTAGGAAGGTGTTTTTCTGAGTCAGGCTAGGTTAGGGTCCATAAGTACCAGTCCAGGAGCCAGTTTCCAGAATGTTTATTATTGTATGAACATACTTCTAAACCCTCATTTTATGTTTCTTTTGCATTTATTTCAGTCATTTATGTGCCTTATTGGTGTGATTTGGGTGTTAAATAGGTGCTATGCATGTCCAGAGGGAGTTGTATAGGTGTTTCTCTGAGTTAGGGTCCATAAGTACAAGTCCATAAGCTGGGGCCCAATATCCGGACAGAACCAATATCCGGACCTACCTATGGCTCTATTACATCGGATATTGGAGTGATTACTGAGTAATCACTCTAATATCCGGACGCCCAATAACTGAACATCCCCACTACCCGGACATAAATCGTCCTGGGATCCAACATCCCCCCCCCCCGGGGGGGGGGGGATCCCATCCGTAATTACAACTTACTGCACGCGCGCTGCGGGAGAGCATTTTTTGGCGCGTCATTCCTCCGACATCCGATAGAGCACCCCTGCATCCTCCCCACTTTCCGCCTGTCTCTCGCCGCGAGTGCACGCTCGTCATAATGGCTGCCCACGTGATCGCTTTTGTGGTGGTGCCCTACCTGCTGCAGGGCCTCCTGCTGCTCTCAGGCCTTCTCTTAGTGTGTGTGATGATGGCCCCGCCACCTGAGAAAAGGAAGAGAGTGGTGTTGACTCTGGAGAAGAAGAGGGAGATATTGGAGAAAGTAGATGCAGGGTGGTCTTCTTCCCGCATTCTCCGCGAGTTTAACCTGGCCCGGTCTACTTTGTTCGATATCAAGAGGTCCCAAGACAAACTCATGCAGTACACGGCTCACTTCTTGTCGAGAAGCAAACGCAACGTGGAAAGGAAGGTTATGTTTACCCCCAAGTTTGCAGAAATCGACCGATCCACGTTGATTTGGTATCGACAAAAACATGCTGCTGGTGTGATGGTACGTGGAACGGAGCTGAAGGCTGCTGCTGAGAAGTTTGCCAGGCTTCACGACACCCTAGACTTCAAGGCATCCGAGGGTTGGCTCTTCGCGTTCAAGTTGCGGAATGGCCTTACCAACCGTAAAGCACATGGCGAAGCATTGGACGTTAACGAGGATGGAGTTGACGAGTTTCGGCACAAGGTGAAGGGTTTGATCGACAGGGAGGGCCTAACTCTCGGTCAAGTCTACAACGCTGACGAAACTGGCCTATTCTATCACTCGCTGCCAATGAACACTCTAGCCGAGGAGACGGAGAAGCGTGTACCTGGCCACAAGCTTTCCAAGGAACAGATATCTGCTTTGTGTTGTACCAGTGTTAACGGCATGCACCAGCTTAAGCCCGTTGTTGTTGGCCGCGCAAAGCAGCCTCGGTGCCTTCGTGGGGTGATGGATGTCCTTGTCGTCTGGTACCATTCTTTGAAGGCATGGTTCACAGCTATGATCTTCAAAGACTGGTTTCACCGTCACTTCGTCAAGGAGGTCATCCATTACCAGACGAAGACACTGGGAATCCCGCGCGACCAGGTAAAGGCCCTCCTTCTACTCGACAATGCACCTGCCCACCCGTGCAACAAGGACTTGGTTGCTGAAAATGGCAGTATTAGGTGCATGTTTTTGCCACCTAATACGACCGCTCTCATCCAACCAATGGACCAAGGAGTGATCGTGGCAACAAAGCGCCTATACCGTCAGAAGTTCCTGGACGAGGTGATGGTTGTTCTCGAGGATGAGGACGAGCACAGGGAGGGACGGGACACACGAGGCAAGCAGACTTTGGAAAACCTTCGCCGCTACAACATCAAGTCTACGCTGTACCACTGGGCTAGTGCATGGAAGGAAGTCCCTGTGAAGACTCTTGAAAATGGTTGGTCTCGTCTACTTCACGGAACGGATGTGGAGTACGATTTTCTAGGTTTTGACGTGGATGACTTCCATGCACGGCTACGTACACACGGCGACGATGTAGATGTGGACGATGTTTGTGAGTGGTTGGATGACGACGAGGGCGATCCTGGGTATCAGACGTTGTCTGATATCGAGATCGCGTCTTCGGTTGCAGGTGTCAGTACCGAACTTGAAGATTCCGACGCTGAAGGTGACGATGATGGGGACTCCTCTCAGCAGGACACTACTCCAGCCATCCCCAAGCTGAGCGCACTCCGGGAACATCTAGAGTTCGTCCTAGACTACCTGGAACACCCGGACTGCGACAGGGAGATGGGGCCCTTGGGACTCGTGAAGGAAGTGCGTGCTTTCAGGCAGCGCATCATCAATCGTCAGAATCGTCGTTCCTTGCATCAATCAATGATTGACAGTTTTTTCAGGCCCGTGACCCCTGCTGTGCCCAGCCCTGGCTCCACTCCGTTGACTCTCCAAGACAGGCCCTCATGCACCGAGCCACAGCCCAGCACGTCAGCCACGGTGGAGTCACCGCTCGACGTGAGTTTGCGGCTGTCTTCAGAGTCCTCTGCAGTCAGTACGCCATCACCACAACCCAGCGATGCACCCCTAGGTCGCCTGCCAGTGATACTCTCGGACTCTGACAGTGAATAAACAGCAAGAACTTCTCCACTAGACCACATGGGAATTTTTAGTGTTGTGCAGTGAAAAAAACAGTGTGTTTTGTTAAGGATTTAAAGTTGTGGGAGAAAAGACTCTATAGAAAAAAAATTTAACGTAAATATACTTGTTTGTTTTGGCTTTGGAAAATTATAAGAATTGGAAAAGTTAAAGTGCAACACTTAGTAAGTTACAATGGAGAATTATTTAGACAAAAGTGCACACTGTGAAGAGAACGGACTTCTGTGTATTATTGACTAAGTTCAGTGCAAGACTTCAGGAACAGTGTACTGCAAGTGCTTCAGGAAATCGTTCTTACTGTCAGAGTCCGAGAGGAGGCGGTTATTCATCGAGGTGGCCAGGGACTTGCTGTAAGTAGCCAGAATGTTTCATACTGTACTTTTTTCCATACTATACTTGCCTCATTTCACTCTTTAATATCCTTTATTGGTGTGAATAGGGTGTTAGTAGCTATGCATGTGCAGTAGGAATGTGTTTTTCTGAGTTAGGCTAGGTTAGGGTCCATAAGTACCAGAATATTTATTAATGTATGAACCTACTTCTAAACCCTCATTTTATGTTTCTTTTGCATTTATTTCAGTCATTTATGTGCCTTATTGGTGTGATTTGGGTCTTAAATAGGTGCTATGCATGTCCAGAGGGAGTTGTATAGGTGTTTCTCGAGTTAAGGTCCATAAGTACAAGTCCATAAGCTGGGGCCCAATATCCGGACAAAACCAATAACCGGACCTACCTATGGCTCTATTACGTCGGATATTAGAGTGATTACTGTATATATATGTATGTATATATATATATATATATATATATATTTCTAAATGTATATATATATATATATATATATATCTCTCTATATATACATATATTTCTATATACAGTACCCTCGCGTCCAACACGGTAATATTGTCATGCATGGGTCACGTGTTAGACCAAAAACGTGTTGGACTAACAACAGAGCTTATAGGGAAAAATGAATTATGTCAGCAACCCTAGGAAAAGTCACCCTAAATACCTACCATATACCTATACATATATTGGTACTATTGTAATTATATTAAATGGTACTGTGCTATGAATGATAACTAACCTTTTAGGATAGTGTTGGTGGGCTTGCTGGGAATGGAAGGTGGTATTCAAGGCTGTAGGTATCCTACTGGGTCCCCGGAGGATGGCTGCTGGCGTCACTAGCGGGTAATGGCTGTTGCTCCTCCTCAACCTCCCTCATAAATCCTTCGAAATCACACTCAGAATCACTTTCTTCGTCCACAGCCATGGAAGGTCCTACTTCTGCCTGTCCTAGCACTCTGTAATCCTCGGCAAACGGCATGCTTCTCACACTGTTGCCAGAGCCCCGTCTCGTGACTGTGGAAAGTGATCGCTGTTGCTGACTCGGTAGAGAATAAGGAGAAGCAACTTTGTTTATAAACTGGTACGCACGCCGATGAGAAGGGCTTCAAAACGATTGATATTTATTCTAAAATATTAATATGTATTCAGTGTCAGGCTAAATGTTCAATGATGTAGTACGATACATTCTCTGTCGAGTCGCCTGGGTTTTGGTCACACTGTTTTCCCAGTCGTATCCTCAGCAGGAATCCATCCAGATAAATTCCAAATGGCCGTGGTATCATCGGCAATTTTACCACGTTACCGTTCCGATTTACCATTGTATCCTCGGCAAACCTGGTATGAAGTGCCGTGTGATAGCCTTCGGCTGCCAGGATCTTGTCTTGGTTTTTTATTATGGTCCTCACGTTGGCTTCATTCATGTCGTAGGCCTTGGCAATGTTAACTTTCCTCTCCCCTTTCTTCTTCCTCTTGATGCTTTCTAGCTTGGTGGCGTGAGGGAGGTGCCGACGCTTCTTGGGGTTCTCAGAAGGCTTCATAGGCATCGTGAGCAGGGTAAAATGCAGTAACAAGGGCAGAAAATGCAGCAAGAGAAAAGCACCTTCCAATGCAATTATGCGACTGAGTGGCGCTGTGGCGGGAGAAATGTAAACAAAACATCACGTGACACCAGAAGCATTTTTAATTGGGCGGCATCACGATCACGTCACGATAGCGGGCGGGGAAGGCTACTTGATCAGAAGTTTTCATTGGGTATCATCATCATGGGAATGTCCAGTATGACAGCGTTGGATCGGGGGTGATCGTGCTAGAGTTGAACTCTGCGGATTTCGCCCACTTCTCGGAGCTCTGTGCGTGTTATGCCAACACACTCATGTTGGAGTAATTAAATCGTATTAAATAATACTAATTATTTGCTCTCCGTGCTGGACCTGAATCGTGCTGGACTAACGCGTGTTGGACGCGAGGGTACTGTATATATATATATATATATATATATTTCTGTAGATAGATAGATATTGCATATCTATATAAAGGAGCATTGTGGTGTGGATGTGGATGTGATAGGAAGCATTAGGAGGAACACACTGAGGTGGTTTGGCCATGTGGAGAGGATGGAGGGTGAGAGACTGATGAGGAGAGTGTATGTGAGTGAGGTGGAGGGGGGGAAGAGGGAGGGGGAGGCCGAGGATGAGATGGAGGGATGGGGTGGAGAGGTATATGAGAGAGGGGGGTGTGAGTTGGGAGCAGGGCAGTGAAATGGCAGGGGACAGGGCGACATGGAGGCGATTTGTTTGTGGCCACCCTGTATGGAACTGAGGCATCTGGCAATAGATAGGTAGTATATCTGTTTATCTGTACATAATTTCATTCATTCATCATCCAATCCTACATTGCCCCACGAGGAGCATAGAAGCCTGGGGCTAGGAAAGCTGGTCCTGACATTTAAAATGAGGGTGACCAGCTTCACTCATCCTTGAGTGGCATTACGTGAGCAATAAACCCCAACCACCCCTTGGATATAAAACTTCACTGGCACAATCTGATTGGAATGCCTTAATTACTCACTAAACCACCAGGCGCCAAAATTTGGTTATATGTTTACCATCCAGCGTAGTAAATGGTTTCCTGGTGTACAGGAAACCATTTGGCTTGTCACTCAGTGTAGAGTCACCCACAGGCAGAAGGAAGAGGAAAGAATAAAGGAAAGAAAGACAGAAGAGGGAGTGTAAAGTCACCCGTAGGCAGAAAGACGAGGAAAGAATGAAGGATAGAAAGACAGAAGAGGATGAAAGGAAAGAAGGATGGGGGTTAGGAAAGGGTAGACACCTGAGGGCAGCACTACATGAAGTGAGTGGATGGTAAGTGCCCTCACCTACCACAATCCTTATATATATATATATATATATATATATATATATATATATATATATATATATATATATATATACTGTATATATATATCTATATCTATATAGTGGTAGGTAGGGGCGCCCATCATCCACCCACTTGGTGTACTTGGTGTAGTGGTACTCTGTTTTTCAGGGTAGCTCTACAATGAGTGGCAAGCCAAATGATTTCCTGTAAACCAGGAAACCATTTACAAAGCTGGGTGGTAACCTTATAACCAACCAACACGTGTTCCCTACGTGACACTAACTGGGTTGGCTGAGGGTTAGTGCCCCTCCTCCGAAGACAACTAACTAAAAATACGAACAAGAAGCCTCGGACCAGGACAGATTAAAAGATGACGACCAAGGACCGAACAATGGACATGATACTGATGGCAACGTGGAATGTCTATCTATCTATAGCCCGACGCCCTAATCCCGCAAAGGGTGGCCACAGACAAAACGCCTCCAAGTCGCTCTGTCACCCACCATTTGACTACCCTCCCCCCAACTCACCCCCCCCTCCCTCATATACCTCTCAACTCCATCCCTCCACCTCATCCTCAGTCTACCTCTCCCTCTCCCTCCCTCCACCTCACCTACATACACCCTCTTAGTCAGTCTCTCATTCTCCATTCTCTTCACATGTCCAAACCACCTCAGTGTATTTCTCCTAATCTTCTCAACCACATCCACATCCACCCCACAGCGTTCCTTCACTTCTTCATTCATCAACCTGTCCCTCCCCGTCACTCCACATGCTCTTCTCAAGTAACTCATTTCCACTGCTCTCACTCTTGATTTGTTCCCCTCTTGCAAGGTCCATGCCTCGCTTCCATACGTCAGGGTAGGGATCACAATACTATCATGCAGTGACTTCTTAACTTCCATACTCACCTCCCTATTTCTCATCACTGCTTTCAGTGTACCAACAACCTTCCTTCCCTGCTGTACCCTTTCACGCACTTCATCCCCCAAAGTTCCATCCTTACTCATCACACTACCCAAGTACTTGAATGCACTCACATTTTCCATATCCTCACCATCCAACCTCACTGCACACTCTGTGACTTTATTCCTCTCAAACACCATAACTTTACTTTTGTTTACATTAACTTTCAGATTCCTCCTCCTACACACTGTCCCAAATTCATTCACTAAACCTTGCAACTCCCATTCATCTTCACTCAACAGTACTGTATCATCAGCAAACAGCAACACTGGAAGCTTCCAAATCTCACCCTCATTCATTAAAGCCACCCCCACATCCACTGCCCTACCCTGCACCTCCTTTACAACCCCATCCATGTATATATTAAACAGCCATGGAGACATCACACAACCCTGTTTCAGTCCGACATTGAGATCAAAGAACTCATTCAACTCACCATCCACTCGCACCGTAGCCCTAGCTCCTTCGTACATACTCTTCACAGCACTCAACAATTTCCCCTCCACTCCATATATTCTTAATACCTTCCACATACCTTGCCTATCTATTCTGTCATAAGCTTTCTCCAAGTCCATGAAGGCAGCATACACTTTCCTTCCCTTCTCTAGATACTTCTCCACTAAACATCTTAGAACAAATATCTGATCTACACACCCTTTTCCCTTCCTAAATCCCCCTTGTTCTTCTCCAACTAGCTCCTCTGTCATATGCCTAACCCTATCAATGAGTATTCTACCATATATTTTACCAGTCACACTAAGTAGGCAAATACCCCTATGGTTACCAAATACTTCTCTCTCTCCTTTTCCTTTGTATAAAGGAACAATTATACCTGATTTCCAGTCCTCTGGAACCCTTCCCTCTTCCCAAGCCAATCTACACAACTTCCATATCCACTCCACAACAATCTCACCCCCATACCTAAGCATTTCACCACACACTCCATCAATTCCTGGGGCCTTTCCCAACTTAATATTCTTCATCGCTTCCACTACTTCCGCCCTACTGATCTCTTCCTCCCTCCTCTCATCTCTTCTTCTCCCAGCCATTCCCCAACCACTTATACTCGCACTGCTCTCACTCTCCACATTCAACAAATCCTCAAAGTGCTCCTTCCATCTCCTCAGTTTCTCTCTCTTCTCCACCAACAATCTATTATTCCTATCTTTCACTCCCCTACTATTTCCCCTTTCACACTGCCTTACTTTCTTTACCTCCTTCCAAAACAATTTCTTACTCTCCCTCCATTTCACACTCAGATTCCTCCCAAACTCTTCATGCACTTTCTTTTTACTCTCCTTCACCAGTCTCTTAACCTCCCTTCTCCTGCTCACATATACCTCTCTCTTCTCTCTCTCATCTTCTCCCCTACCTCTACTTTCTAACCACTCACTATATGCCTTCTTCTTTTGTTCCTCAGCTCGTTTCACCTCATCATTCCACCATGCTGTCCCTTGCACACCCTTGCATCTCCTCCTCACTCCACAAACCGCCTCACACGCTGCGCCTATCTCTTCCGTGAATATCTTACATACGTCTTCCACCCCTTCCATCTGCTCTAGCTCATACCTTCCCAGTCTTTCTTCCACTATGTTCTTATACTCTGTCATTTTCTCACTATCTTGCAATTTCTCCACTCTTCTCACAGGAGTTGCTTCCTCCTGTCTTCCCCTTCATCTCCTCAACCACTTTCTTTGCAGCTCTACCTTGGCCATCACTAAGTGATGGTCCGAGACTCCATTCCCCCACCCTCTCCACACTCTTGCATCCAACACTTGTCTTTTCATTCGCTTAACCACACACACGTAGTCTATCATTGCCTTTCGTTCAACAAGTTCACCATCCATCCTCCTCATTACTCTCATGTATACCGGTGGATCATCTTATGCCGAAAGTAGGTGTTGGCTATTGCCAACCCCTTACAAGCACAGATGTCCACCAAAGCACTTCCATTCCCATCTACGTCAGCTGGCACACCCCACTGACCAACCACTCCATCCACTTGTACATTCCCAACTTTGCCATTTATGTCTCCAATCAACAGCACTCTCTCGCTCCTCTCAAATTTGTCCATACACGCTTCTACACTCGCCCAAAACTCATCTTTCACTCTTGCCACTTGATCCTCTGTCGGGGCATACACACATACAATCGCCCACGCTTGTATACCTACTTTCATCCTCACCCATACAATCCTTGCACCCACTGTTCCATGCTCTCTTATATTCTCCTTCCAGAGAGGAAAAGTTTGAATGTAATGGAGATGAGATGTCTGAGGAGTACGTGTGGAGTGACGCGTATGGATCGAGTGCGAAATGATGAAGTGCGAAGGAGAACTGGAGTTGTTCAGGAGATGGCTGGTAGAGTTGAGCAGAGGGTGTTGCAATGGTTTGGGCATATGGAGAGAATGGATAATGAGCGATTGGTGAAAAAGATAACTAGATCTGATGTGAGAGGTGTAAGACTGAGAGGAAGACCACGAATAGGATGGATGGACAGTGTGAAGAGAGTGCTGGATGCGAGAGGGATGTCTGTTGAGCAAGGAAGAGTGGCTGTGCGTGACAGAAATAAATGGAGAGAAATTGTGAATGAATAAGTGATGACGCAGCCCTGAGGGGATATTCTCCCGCATTTGGTCTGATCAGCTAGTCAGGTCAGGTGCGGGTAAGGGGATGGGTCTGTTATGATGTGGCAGGGGTAAACCAGTTCTGCTGTCGGGCCCTGCTGTGGATGTCACTGATTGCATTGCGCAGTTGACCCTTGTGCGGTGTGATGCGGTGAGGATCTGTCCGTTCTCCCCTTTGGGGCTAAGATGCGAATGAATGTGTTTGAATGGATGAGTAAATGGAGAGTGAGTCGTCCTGTCTCGGCTACCTCCCTTTCCTTGGGGGAAGCAGCCTAGGTATATAGATAGATAGATAGATAGACTTCTTGCTTATCATCAGACATACTCCCTCTCTTGCCCTTTCATTCTCACTGACTCCCGCACATATACCTAAACCATATTCCCATTCTCTCACGCTTTCACCTTTCCATTTAGTTTCAGTCAATCCACATATATCCACTTTTGCATCCTCAAGCACCTGAACAATCTCTCTCTCTTTCACTTCATCATTCACTCTTCTCACATTCCACGTTCCCACCCTAAGAATATCCTTCGTCCGTTCCTTAGTCGTCAACGTATGGTCCGTCCGGGTCCGAGGCGCTTTGTTTGCTTTTTTATTTAGTTCTTTTTACGGGGTGGGGCACTAACCCACCACCAACCCTTTTAGTTGCCTCGTACGACAAGCAGGGATACTGGGGGAGTATTCTTGAAACCCCCCTACCCCCAGGGGGGTTGTCCAGGTACTTGAGGGTGCAAAAGTGGATGTATGTGGATTAACTGAAACTAAATGGAGGGGTGAGTGTGAGAGAATGGGAGTATGGATGGGGTATAAGTGTGGAAGTAGGTGAGAATGAGAGGGTAAAAGAAGGAGTGTGTATTGCTGTGAGTAACAGATGGAAGGAGAATATAAGAGAATATGAGTCAATTGGCTCATGGATTGTGTGGGTAAGATTGAAAGTTGGAATACAAATGTGGGCGATTGTGTGCGTGTATGCACCCATGCAAGATCGTGTACGCAGAGTGAGAGAAGAGTTCTGGACAAATGTGGAAGTGTGCATGGAGAACTTTGAAAGGAAAGAGAGAGTGTTTTTGATTGGTGATATGAATGGTAAAGTAGGGAATGTGAAGGTGGATGGAGTAGTTGGTGTGTGGGATGTGCTTGCTGAAATAGATGAGAATGGCAGTGCTTTAGTAGACATTTGTGCTGGGAGGGGGTTGGTGATAGCCAATACCCTCTTCAGGCACAAAATGATCCACAGGTATACATGGCAAGTGATGAGATGGGTGGGTGGTGAACTGAATGAAAGAAAGGCAGTGATTGATTATGTGTATGTGGATGAAATGATGCGAAGGTGTATAATATATGCATGAGGATATAGAGGTTGGGGGAGTGGACTTTCTGACCACCGCTTGGTGATAGTCAAAATTAAGGTCCAAGCAAAATGGAGAAATAGAAGAAAGGAAGGACGGGAGGAAAGAGTAGGCGCAAGGAGAATGGAAAGATGACAAGAGCATGAGAAAAAGGCAGAGTATAAGAGAGAAGTGGAGGAGCAACTGAGTAAATATAGATTGGACCAGATGGAGGATGTGGAAGGTGTGTGCAGGATATTTACAGAAGAAATCTGTGCATCATGTGAAGTGGTGTGTGGGGTGAAGAGAAGACAAAAGGGGGCTCAAGGAACAGCATGGAGGAATGAAGAGATTAAAGAGGCTATGGCACAAGAGAAGAAAGCATATAGTGAGTGGATGAGAAATAGGGGTGTGGAAGAAGCTGAGAGATGGAAGAGATAGTTATATGTGGAGAAGAAGTGAGAGATGAAAAGGTTACTGAGAGAGAGTAAGAGAAGGGTGGATGAGGAATTTGGAAGGAATTTGAGTGTAAAGTGGGGGGAGTGTAAGAAAATGTTCTGGAAAGAGGTAAAGAGAGTTAGACAGGGTGGCAGTGATGTCAGTCGGGGAGTGAAAGATAAAAACGGTAGATTACTAATGGAGAAGGGAGAAAAAGTGAGCAGATGGAGAGAACACTTTAATGACTTGTTGAACATAGAGAATGAAAGTAATGCAAGTATAAGTGGCTGGGAAATGGTTGGGAGAAGGAGGGATGTGAGAAGAGAGGAAAGGAATCAGTAGGATGGAAGTTGTAGAAGCAATGAAGAAAGTCAAAATGGGGAAAGCCCCAGGAATTGATGAAGTGTGTGGTGAAATGCTGAAGCAGGGGGGAGAGATAGTAGTAGAATGGATGTGGAAGATGTGCAGGTTGGCCTGGGAGGAAGGTAGAGTCCTGGAGGATTGGAAGTCAGGTATAATTATTCCCCTGTATAAAGGAAAAGGGGAAAAAGAAGTGTGTGGTAATCATAGGGGCATTTGTCTTCTTAGTGTAATAGGAAAAGTATATGGTAAGATACTTATTGACAGAGTTAGGGAAATAACAGAGGATTTAGTTGGAAATGAACAGGGAGGCTTTAGGAAGGGAAGAGGTTGTGTAGATCAGATATTCATTCTTAGATCTTTAATGGAAAAGTTTCTAGAGAAGGAAAAGAAGTCGTATGCAGCCTTCATGGATTTGACAGGGTGGATAGACAAGGATTGTGGAAAGTATTAAGAATATATGGTGTAGGTGGAGAGTTGCTGAATGCAGTGAAGAGTATGTATGAGGGGGCTAAGGCTGCCATGCATGTAGATTGTGAACTGAGTGAATTTTTCTATTTGAAGTTTGGGTTGAAACAGGGATGTGTCATGTCTCCATGGTTGTTCAATCTGTATATGGATGGGGTTATAAAAGAGATACAAGGTAGGGCAGTGGATGCTGGAGTGGCCCTAATGAGAGAGGGCAGTGTTTGGAAACTCCCTGTACTGTTGTTTTCAGATGATAATGTGTTGTTAAGTGAAGATGACGAGGAGCTGAAAGGCTTGGTGGATGAGTTTGGGAAAGTGTGTATGAAATGGAATTTAAAGGTGAATTTTGTGAAGAGTAAAGTTATGGTCTTTGAGAGAAGTGAAGTCATTGAATGTACCGTAAGGTTGGATGGGGAGGAAATGGAAAATGTGAGTATGTTTAAGTGTGATGAGTATGGATGGAAGTTTGGAGGGTGAAGTGCTTGAAAGGGTACAACAGGGAAGAAAGGTTGCTGGTTCCTTGAAAGCAGTGTTAAGAAACAGGGAAGTGAGCATGGAAGTGAAAAAGTTAATACATGACAATATTGTGATACCAACTCTAACATATGGAAGTGAAGCTTGGATGTTGTTGGAGGGACACAAGTCAAGAGTGATAGCAGTGGAAATGAGTTATTTAAGAGGAGCATGTGGAGTCACATGGGGAGACTGACTGACAAATGTGGATGTGAAGCAGCGTTGTGGTGTGGATGTGGATGTGATAGAAAACGTTAGGAGAAACACACTGAGGTGGTTTGGCCATGTGGAGAGGATGGAGAGTGACAGACTGACGAGAAGAGTGTATGTGAGTGAGGTGGAGAGGGAGAGGGAGAGAGGGAGGGGGAGGCCAAGGATGAGAAGGGATGGAGTGGAGAGGTAAATGAGGAAGGGGGGTGTGAGCTGGGAGCAGGGAAGTGAAATGGCGGGGGACAGGGCGATGTGGAGGCTATTTGTTTGTGGCCACCTCATATGGGATTAATGTGTCTGGCAATAGATATATATATATATATATATATATATATATATATATACAGTCAACCCTTGGCTATCACGGGTTTTGCTATCGCGTTTCATGGCTATCATGGACAGGTGAAATGCAACATGATTACCTTTATCGCGACCTCAAATACTGCTATCGCGGACGATGGTCGGCCAGAAACATTCAAATCGCGTGGGCTCCGCCCATGCGTATATTCGCGCCGTGATTGACGCGACGTCACAGGCTACCCGAGCGCTGATTGGCCCAAGACATGGTTACAGCTACCCATCCTTCCTGCCAAGATTCAGAGAGAGTCAGCGTTACCAGTCGACAGCAGCTATAGCCGTGAAGACCTATTGTTCAACCACAATGGCCACCAATACCCCATCCAACCCTCCTACCATTGGTGCACGTAACGCGGCTAACCCAAGACGGCAAGTGAGGAAGAGGAAGAACCTGCCTTATGCTCAGGGTCCCTTCCAGACTCCTGATGAAGCTGATCAATTCCTAGACGAGATAGAACGTCGGAGGGGTGGCCAGTAATACTCCACCCCAGCCTCGGAACCCCTTCAACCCACCCAAGCCCCTCATCCTCTCCAAAAATGTTAATTCTGTTTTATTTATAACCTTTATCTACTGTACTGTTGTTAATTTGCAGCATTGGTTTGTAATCCCAGGTATTTTAGTGAAGGAGATGTGAAAATAGGGTAAGGTTGGGGTAAAGTTGGAGGTCGGGGAACCAATTAGAATTTTTCCCATTAGTTCTTAAGTATGGCTATCGCGATTTTGGCTATGGCAGGTCGCCTAGGGTACCAATTACTCGTGATAGCCAAGGGTTGACTGTATATATATATATATATATATATATATTCATATATATATATATATATATATATATATATATATATATATATATATTCATATATATATATATATATATATATATATATATATATATATATATATATATATATATGAATATATATACTGTATATCATCATCATCATGTGGACCTCCTTTGCCCAGTCCAATAGGCCACACTTCCATTCACTCATCATTCAAGCCCCCAGAATCCTGGCTCTATGTAATACGCCAAAAACTTTCACCACATTCTGCAGCTTCCCATAAATGTATCTGATAGAGTTAATCCAAATGCTGTTGTGTTAAAAATGGGTGCCAAATCTCTGATCATGCACTTCTCACGACATTCATCCAGCCAGCATGATCTTTTGTCAGTCCCTTAGCCTCACCGACTTCCATACCTCTCTTCCTCACACTCATACACCATATCCCTCCAACATCTCCTTGGCCTACCTTGCCTCCTTCCTCCTTCAAATTCACTCAGATATACCTCTTTCACCACTGTATTGGTATCCATTCTCTCCACATGACCATACCATCTTAGTACAATCTCCTCGATCCTGTTGTCCACAGACTTCCCCACTCTGCATCTTACACATATCACATTATTCTGTATCCTACCCAGTCTCTGTACTCCACATACATACCTCAGCAGTCTCTTCCCCACTGCTCTAACTCCTAACTTTTTGTTTTCATGCCACATTATAGTGTCACATCCGTTTGTTTCTTGAAGTAAGTCTCGCACAGCTGCAACACTCAAGCCTCTGTTTCTTATCAAGGCCTTCATAGCACCAGCAACTTTCCTTCCTTGTGTCACACTACTTTCCACTTTTTTTTTTTGCACATTTTCCTCTCTTTTCTTTCACTGTACCCAGGTATTTGAACTTTCCCATCAATTCTAGTCTCCCTCCATTGACTGTAACATCACACTGGGAGTCACCTTCTCTCTCAGTAACCATCACTTTACTCTTTTCTACACTTACTCTCAAGGCACGACACTCACAGACGTCTACAAAACTCTGCACTAGTCTACTAAGCTCTTGCTCAGTATCTGCAAGTAACACTGCTTCATCAACATACAACAAATTTGAGATATTCCATCCATCACCATTCATTACTAATGCCTTCCATCTCTCCATTATTCATGTTTTGACTTCTCTCACCACCTCATCCATATATATATATATATATATATATATATATATACACACAGTATATTCCATCCATCACCATTCATTACTAACACCTTCCATCTCTCCATTATTCATGTTTTGACTTCTCTCACCACCCCATCCATATACTGTGTATATATATATATATATACTGTATATATGTACTGTGTATATATATTGAACAACCACAGGGACATCACGCAACCTTCTTGCATGCCTACTTTCATCATGAACCATTCATTTAGATGTCCATTTATCCTTACACATGTCTCACTACCATCACAAAAACTCTTGATGGCACCTAGCAGCTTACCATCTACACTGTACATGTGCAAAACCTTCCACAGTCCTTCCCTGTCTACTTTGTCGTATGCTTTTTCCAGATCCATAAATGCCATAAACACCTTATTGTCCTTCTCACACTCCTTCTCTGCTATCTGTCTCACTGCAGATATTTGATTCACACATCCTCTGCCACTCCTAATGCTATCCTGTTCATCACTCAGTTGGACTTCTGATATCTCTCTTACTTTCTCTGTAGTAATGCTTCCATATATCTTCCCTACAACACTCAATAGACTAATGCCACAATAATTCTTGCACTCACTTTGCTCACCTTTATTTCTTTACAGGGGTACAATCACTGTCTTTTTCCACTCTACTGGCATGGTTTCACTCATCCATGCCTTCTTACATATCTCCAACAAGCACTTCATTCCACTTTCCACACTACACTTAATCGTCTGTGCATACACTTTGTCAACCCCAGTTGCTTTCCCATTTTTCAGCAATGTGAAGAACCTGATTTTTAGATGCTGGAACATCTCTCAGAGTAGCCATGTTCATCAGTCACTCCCTAAATTTTTCTAGATGCCAGGTACAGTACCTCCCACGGAGTTTAGCAAAAACCCCATATAGTGGCCCTGATGGTCCCACATCTATTCAATAATTTTGTACTTGCCCACACATACTCTGGGAAAAGGACATATACATTCTCTATTATGAAAGGCAACTGAAAAGACTCATACTGGCAATAAGAAACCCTGCCTTTATGAAGTGGCATAGGGATGTTGTCTTGACCTACAGTACAGGTACACCATGCCCTCTTGTTAACAACCTCTTAACTACAACAACACACAGAGTGGGGATGAAGATTGTACCTGAGGCTTCCTTCTCTTATGGCTCATTCAGATAACTGAGGTTTACTCTGAGTTTTCCCATCCCATATGAACATGGTAAATTGGGTTCATGGATGGATTTATACACATGTTGAAAAATATGTCTCCAGAGCTACCATGGTAGACTGAGCTAATATTTCTGAAAAGTTTAAACTAGAATTGTCTCATCAGTGTGATGACAAAGACTTTGTGTCTATTGTAATCTTAGCAGATCTCACCTTGGCCACGTAGTTTGCTGGATCATCGCCAAGAGTTTGACTGAGCTGTGCTGTGACCTTGGGCTTTCTTTCCATGTCCTCATCAATACCAGTCTCAGGATAGTCCCTAGAATTATCAGAAAGAATTGTTAGACAGGTCAATGACTGTGGCAGTTCTCGTCTTCCAAGATAATGATTTTCCAACTATCTGAATTTCTTCATAGCCAGAGAACAGTTGGCCCTCCTCATTCATGGGGGATACATTACAGACTTGCCTACAAATGGTGAAAATCCATGAATAATTGGCTCCCACGTGACTCCTGGTGTTGTAATTTTGCTATGTAATTGCCTCAAAACCCATTGCAATGCCCCTAAGTATTATAAGATGTTAGAATCTGCTTGCCAAAATCATATTCTAAGATGGTATGCCAACTCATGAATAATTGAAGCTGCAAATAGCTAGAAAACTTGCATATATGAAGGATTGGACTCTAATGCAGCAATCAGAAGATGTAATAAGGTAATTTATATAGTGTAGTATAGTACAGTACAGTAAATACAAGTACATGAAATTTTAGAAGATAGGTTTTTCAGATGCACAAGGCAAGTAAGGCTTGTTGATTTATGTGTAATGACAAAAATATATATACAGGCATACCCCGGTTTAGTAATTGATTGGTAAAACCCCATCATTCGGCAGGGTATTGTATATCAGGGTACTTTTAACATGTATTTCAATGTGAACCATTTACCAGCCTTGAGTTTCCCCCCAAACCAAGTCCAAAACCCACCAAGATGAGCCCAAAAACAGGTTTAAAGGCAATCTACATGACCTAACAGCTGTCAGGGAAGCTAACCTAAGCCTACAACTGGCAAATAACTCAAAGCAACAAATAAAGCCTGAAAATCGTAAGGAATAGGTTAGAAAATATCAAACACATCACATACTTTTTTTAAGTCCATGTCCGGTCCTGGTCATCATCCTTACTATCCCTCCCGAGGCTAGGGGACACGTGGTGCTCCCTAACACTCAATCATCATCCTCAAAGCCCTCAAACCCCATCTGCAGGGGTGGGTCAGATGGGGGTGGCGATGGAGTGCAATGCGATGACTCAGGTGGAAGCAATGGAGTGCGATGCGATGACTCAGGCGGAGGTGATGGGGTGTGATGCAATGGTTCAGGCAGTGGTGATGAGGTGCGATGCGATGGCTCTGGGGGTGGCAATGGAATGTGATGTGATGACAAAGGAGGTGGTGAGGGAGACAGCTGTGATGACTGGTGAAGTGGCGAGGGAGACAGCTGTGATGACTGGTGAAGTGGCGAGGGAGACTGCTGCAATGAATGATGAGGTAGTGATGGAGTCAGCTGCAGTGGCTCATGTCGTGGCGAGGGAGACAGGGACAGTGGCTGAGGTGGTGTGGGAGATGGAGGCTGGGACGAGGAAGGCAGCGATGGAGTGGCAGAGTGCCTTTGTGGAGACACAGGTGACACGGGAGACAGGGATCGGCTGGAGGTCAGGTCCAGCACAATGGGCCAAGCACGGCCTCAGCGGGAGGTGTCCCTTGGTGTTTCTCTGCTAGTTGAAGGTTGGGGAGATGCTCTGCTGGTTGAAATCTGGGGAGATGCTCTGCTGGTTGAAGGTTGGGGAGATGCTCTGCTGGTTGAAATCTGGGGAGATGCTCTGCTGGTTGAAGGTTGGGGAGATGCTCTGCTGGTTGAAGGCTGAGGAGATGCTCTGCTGGTTGAAGGCTGAGGAGATGCTCTGCTCGTCAAGGGCTGGGTGGACCTGTGTGACTTGCAGGTGTGGTGGGGGTCTGCTTGAAGAAGGCTGTGATCATAGTCTGCCTGGCCACCCTCTTCTCCTCCAGCATTTTCCTGTAGACTTTCATCCCCTCCTCGACCAGATTAGCTGTGTCCCTGCTTCGTACTGGGAGAGGGTCGTGTATCCGCATAAGGTCAATAATCTCATCCAGCTTCATTAGCATCTCATTTAAGATTTTGATATTCAGAGCTCGGACCTCAGGCACGACCTCCTCCTCCTCTGCCTCCTGGTGCACCTGCTGGATCTCCATATTGAGGAGCTCCTCATTGCTGAGCTCTTCCCTGTGGCTCTCAAGAACCTCCTCCACGTAATCCTCATTGACCTCCCCGAACCCCACATCATGCGACAATTCGACTAGTCCTGCCGCACACACCGGACAGGCAGAGCTTGCACGCCCTCAGGGAAGCCAGTGAAGGAGTGCACGCATTGTTGCCACAGCTTCCGCCACACACCGTTCATTGTCGCCTGGCTAACCTCACTCCACGCTGCAGTGATATTCTCTAGGGCGTCGTGTGTGTTATAGCCCTTGCAAAATTGCTGCACTGTTGTCCTGTCATCACTGTCACAGGCCCTTACCTACTGCTGCACCGTGCTGTGGAGGTAGTAAGCCTTAAAGGCAGTGATCACCCCTTGATCCATCGACTGCAACAAGGACTTCGTGTTGGGGGGCAGGAACACCACCTCAATAATGCTGGTCCATTCCTTCATCGCGGGAGGGTGGCATGATGCGTTGTCCACCACCATGAGAAATCTGCTTGCAAAATTTTCACACGAGGCATACCTCTTCAGCACACAAGAGAGGTACGAGTGGAAATATGACAAACAGATATCTGAAGTCAGCCTGGCCTTTTTGTACAATTTCCAGATAACTCCAAGGTTCTCTTTAACATACCCCACCAGAGCCCTGGGGTTCTTGGAGTGGTAGACAAGGAACAGCTTCAACTTTTTTGTCGCCTTCGGCGTTGTCCCCTCAGCAGCAGTGTCAGCTGGTCCTTCAAGGGCTTGACCCCTGGCATAGACCTTTTCTCTGTTGCAAGATATGTCTTGGAGGACATTCTCTTCCAAAAGAGCCCAGTCTCATCAGAATTCAAGACCTGCTTCGCACTGTAGCCACCCTCCTCGATTACGTGTTTCAGTTAATCAGGAAATGCTGCCACCGCCACCGTATCTGCACTCGCCGCCTCACCGTACATCTTCACATGGTGGAGGTTTACTCACCTCTTGAACTGATCAGACCAGCCATGGCTTGCCTTAAAGGTCTCACTTTCATCCAGATAATGCCTGACCTTTATTTCGTCTCATAGCGAGAAAGCCTTAGTTTTTTTTTTTTTTTTTTTTATGCGAGGAAGAAGGAACCAAAGGCCATGAGCCCGCAGTAACAGTTCCCTCTAAGAGAAAAACAAAATACAATAGAGAGCCAAATTCAAGATCCGATCATTTTGAGATGCATGGACACACTGCGTTTGAAAGACTGGAGATCATAGGAAGCAGGAAATACAGACAGAGGGAGACAGTTCCAGCGCTGACCTGTTGCATAAATGAAAGACTGGGAGTAACGGTTAACTCTTGCATTAGAGAGTTGGACAGAAAAGGGATGAGAGTTTGCTGCCAGACGGGTGCTACACGCCCGTCGTAGAGGTGGAGGAATGCAAGCAGACAGTTCAGAGGAGCAGTGACCATTAACGTAGCGATAGAAAAGAGATAAAGATGCAACAGAGCGGAGAAGAGACAGAGGTTGAAGGGAGTCAGTAAGAGGAGGAGAGTTAATGAGACGAAAAGCCTTTGACTCCACCCTATTGAGAAGAGCTGTATGTGGGGAGCCTCCCCACACATGAGAGTTATACTCCACACAGGGGCGGATAAAACCCCTGTATAGAGTCAACAATTGTGCAGGGGTAAAGAAAGAGCGGAGTCGGCTTAGCACACCCAATCTCTTGGAAGCAGATTTTACAAGAGATGTAATATGATTTTTCCAAGATAAGTCCTGAGTAAATGAAACCCCAAGCATGTTCAAGGATGATGCAGGATTAAGCTGAATATTATTAAACATTAGTGGGTATACCTGTGGAAGATTTTGTCGGGTTGATAGGTGTAAGAACTGAGTCTTAGATGCATTAAAGACAACCGTATTATTTTTACCCCAGTCAGAGATACGAGCCAAGTCAGACATTAGGTGTGCCATAGCCTCATCCCTTGTTTGTTGAAGTAACTGTTGAGATGGGCATTGCGGGAACCGAATGGAAAGGTGAAGGGTGGAGTCATCAGCGTATGAGTGGATAGGGTTAGATGTACAGCTTAGAAGATCATTGATGAATAAAAGGAAGAGAGTTGGTGATAGGACAGAGCCCTGAGGAACACCACTGTTGATAGATCTAGGAGAAGAACGATGGCCGTCTACAACAGCGGCTATAGAACGACCAGAAAGGAAACTAGCGATGAAGGCACAGATAGAAGGATAGAAACCATAGGAGGGCAGTTTGGAAATTAAAAATTTATGCCAGACTCGATCGAAAGCCTTTGAGATGTCAAGTGCAATGGCAAAGCTTTCGCCAAAGTCCCGAAAGGAGGATGACCAGGAGTCTGAAAGGTAGGTGAGAAGATCGCCAGTGGAGCGTCCCTGACGGAACCCATACTGACGATCGGAAAGAAGGTTGTGATAGGAAAGATGCCTTAAAATTTTTCTATTAAGAATTGACTCGAAAACTTTTGAAATACAGGACGTTAAAGCAATTGGACGATAGTTGGAGGGTTGGGAGTGGTCACCCTTCTTTGGGACTGGCTGAATGAGAGCAAACTTCCAGCAAGAAGGAAAGGTACAAGTTGACAGACAAAGGCGAAAGAGTTTGCCTAGGCAGGGTGTAAGCACAGAAGCACAGTTCTTGAGAACAACAGGAGGGACCCCATCAGGCCCATATGCCTTGTTAGTACTGAGGCCAGTGATGGCAGAAAATACATCAACTGAAGAAATTTTAATGTCAGCCATGAGGAAGTCAGAGGGGGGAAGTGATGGAGGAACAACACCGGAATCGTCTAAGGTGGAATTGGAGGAGAAAGTCTGTGCGAAGAGATCTGCTTTATCAGTAGAAGAAATAGCTACAGAACCATCAGAGTAGAAAAGAGGAGGGAAGGATGATGAGGTAAAGTTGTTAGAAAGATTTTTGGCAAGGTGCCAGAATGAGCGGGAAGAATTCGAGTTGGAGAGTTGAGAGCATTTAGTATGGATGAAATTATTTTTAGCAGAGCGAAGAACAGACTTAGCACGATTCCGGGCAGAAACGTAAAGACGATGTGATTCAGGGGTGGGTTGGCTCCGGTACCTTTTGTAGGCCTTCTCCTTGTTGCGGACAGCATTAGAACAAGCGTGATTAAACCAAGGCTTTCTTGCGTTAGTCAAAGGATATGCATATAATTGCCTGGCTCATGGATGCCTTGCACCGGTTCTTATCCTCCACCCATGTGCACAGCATCCGCTCCACCTCCTCCATCACAGGCTCTGGCTGTCGGGTGATACAGGAGGCAGATAAGGTTGCAACCTCTCCAGCAGCAGTCTTAATGGCCTCCTTCTTGACGATGGTGAAGACAGCCAACTGGGCCACGTGGAGGGCTGATGCGATAGCACGCGCACCTTCGCCTATGTCGTGGTGCTTAAGAATTTCCAATTGCACCTCTAGTGACACAGTCTTACGCACACACTTCATGGGAACATCACCATCACCACCATTAGCAGGCCGCTTACAACCATGAATAGGGCCTCCACTAGCACCACCACTAGTCCCACCATGTGCAGCACCCTTACCAGACATTATCACACTAATTTGGGCCAAAAATCACACAATATCGCACTCCACACATAATTAGTATCACTGCTTTACTCACGGCACTGCTTGAACACAGTTATGATGCACTACGATAGCAGCTTGTTCAATGTTGGTGGTGCAACACAATGCGTGGTGGGTGAGCTTAAGCAAGATCCTCACTCTGAGATGGCCGGTGCGAGAAGAGCAATATGGGTGAGCCAGG
>NC_137056.1:38558486-38563486 GCF_032717465.1 Coenobita brevimanus
ATTACTGTTTGCATTAATACTTTCCCTTTCACATGTACACAAAAAAACGAACAAAAGAATGAGTGCTAAATGTACATTTAACCTTAATCAGAAAGGCCTTACCAATTCATATTCCTTCACTATATTTCATGTAATTTTCTGACTATTTTATTTTGTTTGGAAAAAGTACTGTATACAGTACTCACTTCAAACATATTTGTAATAATATAAGTAGTGATGAGTTCACCAATACAGGTGATGTCCTGAGCTGGTAGGTAATATTCTGTATCATTTCGGCCATCCAGGAAGTGTTATCTGACTTGCAGGCCTACTGTGTCATTACACTTGTTAATGTTCACTAATTTATATATATATTTCAGATTCAGGTATAGTACTGTACTGATTGCAGTATTGTAAAGTATACAGTACTCTCTCCAAACACAGCTGTAATACCATAAGTGGTGATAACTGTTCACCAATATATTTAAGGTACTGTGTGGGTAGGTTTTTTTTACTATTCGGCAAATCCAATTTCTCGGCATTATCCCGGTCCTATAGATGCCGAATAATAGGACTTTTACTGTGTATATATATACAGTATATATATATATATATATATATATATATATATATATATATATACAAATTATATATATATGTGTATTTGTACGTATATATACACTCAATCCTCGTAAATCGTATGTTCATAAACCACAGATTCGTAAATCACGGCTAGGTGGCCATTAGACTGCCGGCAACCTTAAATCACTGTTAAGTCACGAAAATCACGGATCTAGGCACTCAAGTGGGCCTTTTCCGAAGAGAACTGTAAACCGCGGCATTCAAACTGAAAATCGCGACCCAACAACTAATCACCGCACGTCCCTGGTGGCATATGTGCATACTAATGCCGATATGTTGTTGTTGTTCTTGTCCCGCCAGTCCTCACACTACAGACCGTCACCATGGAGTACGAGAGTTACCTGCCTTTTTTGTGTATATATATATATATATATATATATATATATATACATATATACAGTGGAGCCACTCAGATAGCGTTTTTTTCAAAATAGAATGCACAGATAGCGATAGGAAAGAAACTACCTCATAGCAATTAATGCTGCATGGTTAGCGTTAATCCGCCAGGCATTTAACACGTAGCGAGTGGGTGGGCAGAGTTACCAAGGTCAGACCTGGTCAGACCCTGGTAACACTGACAGTTAGTGCGAGTCTATCCTCACTCAGTTCATTGACCCATTGTTTATCCACGTGCCGCGCATTCATTCAGCTTGTTGCAGTCTCGCCATTGTTTAAGGTTTTTTGTGACCTTCCATTTAACTGTCTAGCTACTGAGTGTTCTGTTATCATGGCTTCAACTTCGGGGGCTGGCCCAAGTGGTGGCGGTGGCCCAGGGAATCAAACAGGAAGTGCAGGTAATGTAAAAGTGATAAAAAAGGCCAGAGAATACATGTGTGGCAAGCCAAAGAAACAATACAGCATGGAGGAAAAGCAAAAGATAATCCAGATGACTGAAGACGGTGCAAAGACATGTGAAATTGTTAAACTGTTGAATGTGCCTGAATCGAGTGTAAGAAACATAAGAAAGAAAAAAGATGAGATAAAGGCAGCAATAAAAACCACAACAAAGTATTTTATGGGTGGTGCAGGTGGAGCTAGACAGGCCATGCACGACACTACCGAAAAAAACAGACTCCAAGTGGTGACTGAACATTATGTAATGAAGTGGTTAGCAAGGCAGTTAAGAAAAGGAGCAAGTGTTAATGGACCAGAAATTCGTGCAAGGGCAATAGCAGTGTACCAGGGACTATGTGCAAAAAAGAAAATATTGAAAATCCTGCTCCTTTCAATGCCTCACGTGGGTGGCTACACAGGTTTAAAAAACACTGTGGGGTAAAGCTGGCTTTCTACCAGGGTGAGGTCGCATCTGCAGACACTACAGCTGCACAAGAATTTCCCTAAATTGCTAAAGCTATTATGGAGGAAGGAGGGTACACCTCAGATCAAGTTTTTAATTGTGATGAGACTGGGGTATATTGGAAGAAATCACCCAAGTCCACCTATGCCCACAAAAACCTTTGTCAGGCTGCTGGAACCAAAACGGCCAAGGATCACTTCAGTGTCCTGCTTTGCTGCAATGTTTCAGGGGACTTCAAAATGAAAACTGTTATTGTCTATAAATATAACAAACCATAATCCTACTGCCACTGTGATATGAACAAACTCCCCAACTGCGTGTGGTACTCAAACAGCACTGGATATATGACCTCAAGCCTTTCTATTAAGTGGTTAGACGAGATTTTTGTGCCCCAGACTTGCGAGTATTGAAAGAAGAAAAATATTGACAGGAAAATATTGTTGTTCCTGGATAATGCACCCGGGCACGCTCGCTTCATGGTAGACCGCCATCCTAGCATACAGGTTGTTTTTATGCCTCCCAACACTACTGCCAAAATTCAACCTTTAGATCAGGAGTTAATTGCTAACACTAAACTCTCCTTCTATGGCAAGCTCCACAGCAAACTGAGGGAAAAGACTGATAACTTTTGAGAACTGAAGGAGATCCAAGAGGCTAACTCTAGCGACAGTGAACCCGATCAAGAGGCAAGTCAAAAGGAAGAGGATCAAGAGGAAATGACCATCAAGGCCTTTTAGAAGTCTTTTGGGATAAGGCATGCAGTGGATTTGTTCTGTGAAGCTTGGGGCCAGATCAATCAAGCCACCATTGCACACACTTGGGACCCCCTGCTTCCACATTTGAAACAGGTGGGCAAGGCAGCCAGGCAAGAGCTGCAGATGGTGGCACATGAGACTGCTGACGTCATCAGAACTGTGCCGGGACTCTCATGTGTGTCTGACAAAGAAATCGTGGACATGGTAGGAGGTGAAGATCGAGAAGAAACTGCTGAGGAGATACTGAACCAAGATGAGGAAGAAAGGAAGTGCAAGAAGATAAGGAAGTAGAAAAGAAACCAAATGAGCCAACATTGAAGAATTTGTCTGAAATCCTGGCCGTATTGTCCGAAGTTCAGGACAAGGTAACCTCTCTCCATTTTAACTGTCGAGACCAAGCCCTAGTGTATTTCCGAGATCTGACGAAAATCTTCACCAAGAACCTGAATGACAAAATAAATGCAAGGCGCCAGACACTGATCACATGATTTTTAAGTCAGCAGCAAGAAAGGTTTGAGGCACAAAGACAAGCCATTTTGAATGCCTTGTCAGACGAAGAGGACGATGTCGACATATCCCCTGTTCAGCTTGAAGAGGACCTATATGATGGTTGGGAAGATGAGGAAACAGAGGCCCATTGCATCGAGAATGAAGTTCGTTTGAGTGTGTTGCGATGTGAGGGACGAGAGGAAGACTAGGGACGAGAGATTGAGAGTGAGCAGAGTCAGGTCCATGGTTGCTAGGCTGCTGCAGTACGGTAACCACGCATGACAGAAATTTTAACAATAAATAGCAAAAGTGATTTAAAAGTTTGTTTATCCTTTTGCATGTTAAGTGAAAGTTTATTTTATTAGTGTTCACAGTAGGAATTTAGGGATTAGTAGGTGTGCATGCAGTATTTATTTTTTAGCGGCTCTAGTAAGTTGCAACGGTATGATAACTATATTTATCAGTAAGAAGCACTCAAAATGAGTTAAAAGTAAGTTTGTTAATCTATCTATCTATCTATCTATTGCCGGACACCATAATCCCATACGGGGTGGCCATTTGACTCTGAGTTATTTGTTTTACAGGGAGGGGCACTAACCCTCCACCAACCCATATGACACGTAAGGAGAACGTATGGTTTGGTTACATGGTTACCACCCAGCATTGTAAATGGTTTCTTGGCTTACAGGAAACCATTTGGCTTGTCACTCAATGTAAAGCCACCTGTAACGGAAAGAAAAGCATTAAGTAGTGACAGGAAAGATGGGAGAAATAGGAAGAGAGGAGGGCAGGCACAGTAAAAGAATGATAAAGGCTAAGGAAGAAGTAGGCAGCACTACATCAAGTGAGTGGATGATGGTCGCCACCACCTACCAAAGTTTGTTAATCTTTTTTGAATATGTAGTATACGTTTATCTTATGACTGAATAAATATGACGTGATATTAAGGGTTAATGGAGGAAACTAGGGGTATAGCTGAAGGAGTCCAGGACTGTATTAATTTTTTCAGGTTAGAAGTTTGCCCTTCAGATACCGATTTCATGGATAGTGGCCATTTTGGCGGACTAACAAGGTCGCTATCCAGGGGGCCCCACTGTGTGTATATATATATATATATATATATATATATATACACAGTAATCCCCATACTTTCTGGTGGCCCACTTTCCGGACACCCCAATTATCGGACATTGTGGGCCTGGACCTTAGAAACCCAAAAATAGCCAAAAAAAGAAAAAAAAAATCTCCCAAAAATCCGAATTTTTTTCCCACCCGTAATTTGAAATTGCCACGCAGCGCTGAACAGCTGGTTCACACCATGGCCCCTTCACCCCTTCCTTCCTCCCTCCTCCCCTGTCAGGGTTGCCATTTGGTATTTTTCATTACCAAATGTGGGCCAATTTGGTAATGAAAAATTCGTTTGGTAATGAATCAGAATAATGCATTACCAAACGGATTTTTCACATGTATGAGGGATAGAGTTGAGAGGTATATGAGGGAGGGGGGGAGAGCTGGGGGGAGGGTAGTCAAGTGGTGGGTGACAGAGCAACTTGGAGGCGTTTTGTCTGCGGCCACCCTTTGCAGGATTAGGGCATCGGGCTATAGATAGATAGACAGATAGATAGATAGATACATATATATATATATATATATATACAATATATCTATCTATATATCTATCATCTATAAAATATATCTATATATATATCTATATCTATATCTATCTATACATATACAGTATCCTCGCATCCAACACGATAATATTGTCATGCATGGGTCCCATGTTGGACCAAAACCGTGTTGGACAAACAACAGAGCTTATGGGGAAAAATGAATTA